>NW_020175011.1:1160996-1198668 GCF_003031525.2 Neophocaena asiaeorientalis asiaeorientalis
GGAAAGAGAGAAACACTTTAGTCCTGGCACACACTAGAGCAAGCATACAAAACCCTTTTTGTTCCAAGGCCAGACCCCGAACAATGAGCTGTAGGCGCGCCTTTGAGAACCGCTCACGTGTCCACTGAAGCAGATCTGACCGAGTTACAAGCCGGGAGCCCAGGAGTTGTCTGCAAATCGGTGGAAAATGAAGTTTCATTATCAATCCCCTGAACGGGAGGCCTGGTTGGCACCTCTCCCTCTTGATGTGTGGTACTTTCACTCTCAATTTGAGAAAAGGTCTCACTCCTGGGAAGCAGTAGAGAGAGTTCTTTACAAGTGAACCTTCCTGACAGCCGGACCCCTTGACAGTAGCCATCAGGCAGACCGGCCCCGATGTGTGAGCTCTGCACACACTCCCGTGGGGATGGCTGGACAAGGACAGGGGACTCCGGCTCCGAAGGGGTCAGTGAATCCTGCCTGGCTCACCTGGAGGGCTCCTTTCCTGTGAGTCCGGCCCCTGGACCTGCATCTCCAAGCTGAAAGCAGACTCCAGCCCCTACCTGCAGGCACGTGGGAAGCTGCTTTCTCACACCCGTTCCGCACACGCATCCTGGCATGATCCTGATCTCTACCCCTGACTCCAATAGTTTCCCTATCACCTCTCACCTGGCCACCACCTTGCCAGCAGTTACGTGGCTCCTCTTCCTGAGGTTGATCTATTTTACTTCCCACCACGCAGCCTCAGCCCGCCTGGAGTAAAGCCCAGACCCTCCCAGCAGCGCCCACTTGTGGTCCATACAGCCTGAACGGCCAGGTGGAATGATGGGCGGACAAAGTGAGCTGTGTGCAGTAAACTGTCTGCAGATGCACTGATACAATGAAATCAGACCTTTGAAATATGAGGCAGCTAGCTGTGCCTGCTGGCCTCTGAATGAATGATTCGTGAAATGTGCTGATTCAGTGGCCACTGCCATTGGGGCACCAGGAAGATTCACCCACTTAATCATTTCTTCAACGAATATTTCTTAGCGCCAACAATGGGCTTTTGGTTTCTTGGTGCCTTTGGAATACAGTGGGCAAGAAGTATTTTATCTGTTTGTTTAGTTCCTACCTGGAAGGGCTTTTTAAACACTTTTTGCAAGTGGAAAAGTCCTGAGATGCACGCAAGCTTGGCATGTTTGGGAGCAGAAAGCCGATGAGTGTAGTCAGAGTGGAGCACAGGTAGTGGCCAGTGGGAGGCAAGGAGGTTAGGCAGAGCTCGGAGAAGCAGGAGGTGAAGTCAGCTGAGTAAATATCCATACTTCTACTCTGTGGAAAACTGATCGCCAGCGAGCAAGGGTAGAAGAGAATGATGAAGAGCTACTGTGGGACCATCTCTTCACTGTGGCCCATCATAGGAAGTACCTCTGGAAAGCTGATGGGAGTCCAAAGAAGAGAACGTCTGGAACTGGAGGATCAGAGCATCTCCAAGTGTGGAGATGACAGAGGAGGCGGCATTTGAGCCGAGCCTTGGAGATCTGGGCACAGCAGAGAGTAGAGGAACGAACAGGGTCTGTTCTGGAATGCTGAACCATGCGGGGATTTTGGAGATTGTGTGTAGACAGGGATGCGGAAGGAGATGAGGTCAGGAAGGCTGGTGGGTAGCAGGGGGCGAGGGCCTGACTGCTGGGTGGACGTATCTGTCCTCTATTGCATGGATGAAGGAGAGGGACTGCTCAGGAGAGAAGCAAGAGCGTGGCTGTCTGGGTAGCAGCAGGGAGGAGAGCTCTGAGAAGAGGGTAGAGCAGGGGTCTGCAAATTTCCTCTGCAAAGGACCAGAGAGTGAATACGTTAGGCTTTGCAGGCTCTAGGTTTTCTTTTACAACTACTCAACTCTGCGCCCTAGACAAATACAGAAACAAGGGGTGTGGCCGGGCAGCAATCAAATGTAACTTACAAAAATAGGCCTTGGGCTGGAAACAGCCTGCCAGACCCTGGGTCAGAGGGAGGAGAGAAGTTAGCCTGCCCTGCAGAGGATGCGGAGGGGTGGGCTAGACCAGGGACAGAATGGAAGCCAGGACACAGATGTGAGAGGCATTGTGCAGACTGTCAGGGGGGGGCGGGGAAGGAGTGGGAGTTGAGGATGACTCTAAAACCCCTAGGAAGAGGCAGAAGGGCTTTATTGCTTAGCTAAGATGAAAAGCAAGCAGAGGGTGGGAGCTGGTTTTAAGCTGTAGACTCACACATGTACACACATGCACACATGCAGAGAGGAGACGATAAAGGGGAAGGAGCGTCTGTGTTTACTGGGCAGCCAAAAAGTACAAACCGTGGAGTCAGCTTAGAAAGAATGATCAGAGAGGCAGGAGGTGAACTGCAGGATGATACAGCCTTCCGGGGAACTCCCAGAAGAGCATTTCACCCCTAGAAGCGGGCTGGCGAGGCTCACGACTTCAGGGATTTCATCCTGGCTTCTCCTGTGTCTTACGCTGGTCCTCTAGCAATTCAGCAGCACCTGTTTCCCTAGCACCTACCAGCTCTTTAACCTTGGACTAGAGATTCTAGGGGCCATGACAGACCATGTGATGCAGTCTTTACTGTAAGTCAGTAACGGAGAGGCAAGAGATACAAAGGACCTGGGAGAGGCAGCTCACTGCAGTGTCTGGGAACACTTCCTGGGAGGGTCTGGAAGGTCAGGTGCGAGAGGTGAGAAGCGTCCAGGTAGGGAGAGAAACATGCAAATCAGCTAATGACAGCAATGAGCAGGCTCACCCAGAAGTAAGGACAGTCTTTAGGATGTTGCATAATTCATAGAAGAATGCACAGGGTGATTTTGATTTTCTCCTCTCTTGCCTCTAGTCTTACTGTCCTTGGTTATCACCAAGAGGCAACAGAGGGCAACAATGAAGACTGTGGACTCAGCAACCGGGTTGGAATCTCAAGTTCTCTGGACCATGTCACTTCTCGTTTCCAGGCCTCAGTTTTCTCCCTCTGCAAGGCGGGTGGGTAATAACAGAGCCCCCTGCATGGACCACTGTGGGCATTAGATGGTCAGTACCTGTGCAGGGCTCAGACCTGGCTTGGGGCAGGATGTCCTATGTCGGTGCTCTCCTCTGCACTTCCCTGTCCTGCTTCTGCTGGGGGCTAAGTAAGGGACAGGGGAGAAGTGGCTGGAGATCCAAGGAGTCCCCCTGTTCAGCACTGAGGACAGGCCCTTTCTCTTTCTCTCACTGAGCATCTAGGTGACAAATGAACCAACCTCACAGCCATCACCGTCGCCCTTCTTCCCAGGCCTTTCTGGGAAAGATATTTTCTCTCTCCAGATTGAAACTAGGCAGGTAGAGAACAGTTTGCTGTTTTAATTAATACAGATTTATCTACCTCCCAGGGCTGTTTGTAGAATTAATCCCTACCTGGTGCCTTAAGCTCCTTAGCAGACAGGCACTGTGTTCTCACCAAATAAGCTGGTCTCTGGGTCTTCCAGCCTGATTCTCTCAGCCACTGCCCCCTCATCTCATATAACAGCCTCCTTGCTCTCTTTAAATTGATTGGCTGGTCCATGTGAATTTAAGTTTATCCTCTGCCCGGTACAATTCACTGTGAAAATCCTTGATCCTTGCCTTGGGTGAGAGGAGGTAGGGATGTTTGGGTGGTCTGGGCACAGAGCTGGGGTTCAATCCTGAAGTGACTCTGACAGTCGATGCTATAGTCCCTGACCTCCTGGCTGCGTTTCTGAGCAACACCTAGAGAGGCTGAAGGCATGAGGGAGGGACCCAGACGGCGAGAAGGAGCTGGGCTGGAGGAAATGGATGGATTTGATAACTTGGTGGAATAGCCTGAAAGCACAGTCCGTGAATTAGTTATAGGGCCCTGTTTAGAAACTGTTGCAACAAATAACTCTGCTCATCATTTGTAAAAGCTTGTTATATCTAGGATACATCAATATAAATAATTTGCATTGCGGTGCTGCCTAGCTCAGTGCTTTGCTTTTGCTGACTTGATTTGTTCCTATGTGGGTGTCTTATTCCTTGAGAAAACCCCAAAGAACAAAGTGTTACAAATGCATCTCAGCTCTTTGGGCATATTTAAAATTTCATTCCTTGCTGCTTTAGCACATGTCTTACAGAGCTGCAATGACCTGGGTAAGTCAAGTAGAAAAAGACAGCAGGAGGCCTCCTCTGAGGCTCCGTGAACCATAATAAAATGTTTAAAAGTACCAAGGAATACAACCACTAAAATTGAGGCCGACTATCTCTTTGCATATGACATGACTGCATCAGCAGATTAGTTTTAAAAATGCTATTTTCACATGAGTTAACCAGAGGAAAAGGCCACAGTCCTCAACTTAGCCGTGTTAGTACTGACCAAACATAAAGCAAATTCTGAGATAGCTTCAAAAATCCTTTGGGCTTCCCTGGTGGCGCAGTGGTTGAGAGTCCGGCTGCCGATGCAGGGGACGTGGGTTCGTGCCCCGGTCCGGGAAGATCCCACACGCCGCGGAGCGACTGGGCCCGTGAGCCATGGCCGCTGAGCCTGCGCGTCCGGAGCCTGTGCTCCGCAACGGGAGAGGCCACAACAGTGAGAGGCCCGCATACCGCAAAAAAAAAAAAAAAAAAAAAAAAAAAATCCTTTAAAGTAGAATTTCCTAAAGAAGAAACGATGAAACATCAGTTGTCTAGTAATATGCTCTATGAAAAATCCCATGTCCAAACGAATTTGAGAAATATCCCATATTATAACATCTCTTGGGAATTCACAACGAGAGTAAGCATATTAAAGGTTCTAAGAAGTCTACAGAAAAGTGACTTTCTTAGTTTACTTAAATTAGGAAGTCTGTTTATCACACAAAACTTACATACAATCCCTGAAATAGTTTTCCATCAAAGCACGTTCTGAATTTAGTTTGTAAGTTCAAAGAGGAAGCTCGCACTGCCTTCTCAATATCAGTGATAAGTACATCTGAGATTCCTAAATACCCATCCCCCAACTAAAAGATCTGTTCCGTAATGAAGAATAGAATTGGTGACTGTCCCTATAAAAGCCTCTAAAACAATGGTTCTCAAACTCTGGTCTGTATCAGAATCACCTGGAGAGCTCATGAAAAAGGACAGAGTCTTGGGTTTGTTGAGGTAGGACAGGGCCTGGGCCTCCGAACTGTTACCAACTTGGCCCCGTTCTGACGTTCACCAGTTTGCGAATCACTGCTTTAAAAGCCAGGTCCGGAAATGGAGAGACGCCCAGGAGAGGGGGACGTTGGGGCCTGGCCTAAGAGCTCATCAGAACACTGAATCCAAAAGTGTTTGCCGAGTACCCACCAGCTACCCAGCTTTAGGTTACAATAGCACTAATATCTCAGGGCATTTTAGGTGGTATATATATATACATACATATATATATATATATATTTTTTTTTTTTTTTTTTTTTTCTCCATATACTGTCTATCAGGGAATAAAAAGAACAAAATGGAAGGAGCCACAAGGTACAACTCAGTTGGTCTCCAAAAGTTCCCTCTCCTAATCAGTAAGTACCTCGCCACTGGTATCAGTTGATGTGAAATTAGATGTGAGAGATTGTGAATGAGGGAAAAAGACCCAAGTCCGTGAGTCCATCATTAATCATTTTTTATTTTTATTTTTTTCATCTCAAAAACTAAGCCTGAAATATACTAAAATGTATCATTTCCCACCCACCCCCAACTCAACACTTCTTTATTGAGCATCTATTATGTGCCAGGTGCTGTAAGAGGTGCTGATAAACATACACTTGGAAGTCCCTGTTTTCAATAACTCCATCTACTAAGGGAAATATCTTGTTTAAATGTATGTAGATTATGATATAATGGCTTAAATCCTACACCTCATGCATGTAAAAGGTATAGTACTAGGACTGCATAGAGGAGAGTGGTCCTGACTCACTATGGGAGAAGCAAGCAGAGCTGCAAACTGGACAGTGGGGTAGCCAGAGCTGGACGTGCAGGCTGAGGCTGGAATCCATGGACTATCGGTTTGTAAGATGAACAGGTCAAGATTGTTAGGTACCATGCCTGAGACCAGACTGTGGAGAGAGAGTGTCAGCTGTGCTTTCTTTCACTGGACTCCTATTCTACCATCTTTTTAATGGACTTTTATAATTTATGAGGTCAATATCCATACCATATAGAAATCCCTCATCACTTTCAGCTTCTTTAATTTGTAATTTTAATAATTCTGACTTGAGAAAAAGAAAATGCCAAAAGGCTGTTTCCAGGTAGTCTTTTCACAGAAATTGTCTAAGCACGTCATTAATTACCTCTGAGTCATGGAGGAGAGTTCCTCACTTCCTTCCCAAGCTCCCGCCAGACATGGGAGATCCTCACTGGACCTGGGTGGGGTGTGTCCACTTGGATGGGATAAAATTGCATATCTTCAGCCTATTATTCTGCCAGATCACAAAGTCTAACCAGTCGCCCATGCCCCCTGTATTAGAGAGAGTTGATGCTCACTCAAGAATCAATTAGATCTACATTTTTGCCAAAATCCAACGAGCTGAGACAACACTGGATTAAGATTGGGAGATGGGGGCAGTTGAAAGGGACGGAGGAAGGGAGATGCCTTGAAGAAGCCCACCTGGGAATAACAGATTCTGTACATTATGAAATTCATGTGAACATGCCTAAGGGTATTTTCAAGGCTTCCAAAGTTTAAATATGACAGAAGGGAAAAAGAAAGCCCCCCCCTAATTTTAAAAGTTCAACCTTAGATTTACTAAAGGAAACGCTGAAATTTCTAAGCACTTGCTTAGAAAGGCCACAAACCTCAGACAAGTATAATTCAAATCCTGCCATCACTTTTGACATTCCTATCCCACCCAGGTAGCCACAAAGAAGGGACTTATTTTAATGACTGTATCATGGTCACAGGCTTCAGCTTTTAACATGATAGTTTAATGCTGACGAAACCCAATAACAACTTACTGATATTAACTCACATCTTGTTAGCAAATTCCTGTTCCAATATCAAATTTCAGTGATTTGGGGAAAAAACTGATTTTTTTTTTAAATCTATGGCTCCAATGAATACCTAATATGGATCTGATTTTAACGTTTTATCTGTTTTCAAGATAAAGTTACTTATTTCATTTGATGGAACTCCTAAAAAGCAGCTTTTAGTCACATAAAATATCTCAACTGAAATAAAGCCCTACCACTCTAATCCTTCTTATTGAAACTCTCATTAATAGCCCCTTGTTCCTGTAAGGTGTCTTTCGTAATGATGGAAGAGCCCTGCTCTCTGAAGATATGTCTCAGCCATTGTCAAATATTCTTCATTAACCTTGTGGGAAGAAGCGTTTATAGAATTGTATGGAATCAATATGGTAACTATTTATTTGTTAGTTTAAAAGTATATTGGACTAATCATCAAATGAATTAATAGCTCTTATTAGAAGGGATTATATGAACAAGTAAATTCCAGCTACAGAGAAGTCCACATGGCAGGTAAAAAAGGAGAGAAGAATCACATGCATATTTGTAAAGATAAAGGGCACAAGGATCCAGAATGAGTTTGACAATACATGGTAACAAATTTTGCCTATAAAAACTAAATAATAATAATAGTGGCATTGCTACTTTGATCAAATACTTTATGTCCCACGGTCCTGATACTCCTTTAGTATTAATTTAGAACGAGAGCAAGCAGCTTAGAGACAGACACATAGTCATGATGAGGAGATCCTGGCATCGTATCGTCCCTCTCTTTCAAGGAAAGAGCAGTAGCAGTGCCAGGAATAGAATGAAGAGACCAGGCTTCTTGGAGTGTCTCTGTGTCGCCCAGCATGCCACCTTGGGCAAGCCTCACCTCCTCTCCAGATGTATTCTCCTTTAGGGAAAATGAGGATAACAATCCAAATCTGACTGCCTCAGAGCTTTCACCTGAGACTCAAGAATCAATAATAGGGGTTTCCCTGGTGGCGCAGTGGTTAAGAATCTGTCTGCCAATGCAGGGGACACGGGTTTGAGGCCTGGTCCGGGAAGATCCCACAGGCCGCGGAGCAGCTAAGCCACAACTACTGAGCCTACGCTCTCGAGCGCATGAGCCACAACTACCGAGCTCGCATGCCACAACTACTGAAGCCCGCATGCCTAGAGCCCGTGCTCTGCAACAAGAGAAGCCACCACAACGAGAAGCCCGCGCACCGTGATGAAGAGTAGCCCCCGCTCGCCGCAACTAAATAAAAGCCCACGTGCAGCAACAAAGACCCAACCCAGCCAATAAATTAATTAATTAATTTTAAAAAAAAGAATCAATAATAGAGGTGAATTCAAGGTATCATAGCTGCATACTGCCAGGCTCACCTTTGCAATTTTCCCCAAGATGCCGTCAGCATTATATTCCTAAAACAAGTCAAAGCATGTAGCTTTCCTCTTCGGAGAGTCTTAGTTGCCCATTATATAGAGAATAAAGTTCAAACTCTTTACATGGTATTCAAGATCCTTCATGGTATGTGCTTCTCCAACTACTTCCCTCTGTGTTCCCACAAACCAACCACACCGAATTTATTGACACTCTTTGGACATTTTGTGCACTTTCATATCTTGGTCTTTGCACAAACTACCTAGTCAGCTCCTGACGAAATCCTGCTCCTCCACGATCAGTTCAAATGTAACATTCCCTTAAAGATACTTTCCCTTATATCATTCACTCATTCAGTTATTACAGAGTGTTTTTTATGTGCCAGGCATCCGAAGTGTACAACTGTAGACATCATCCCTACAATGGCACTTTATGGGTGTTTATAACATACTGTTAATTTCAGCCTGCTTCATGGGACTTTTTATTACTTTACCACTAGACTAGAAGCTCTTTGAGGAAAGAAATTATTCACTGTTCATCCCTATATCTCCATGCTGGTACATAGAAGGCACTTGGCAAATGTTTGTTGAATGAATAAACTATGTTTTATTTATCTTGAAATTCTCATGGCTTTGATATCAAGGCACCTCATAAACTCTGAAAGGATGAAGGACAATTTCTGCCACTTTTTCTTCTAGAAATGAGTAGTTTATAAGTCATGCATGTGAAGGCTTTGGATCCTATTTACTACCAAATTGATAAACCAAATTCTCATTCAATACTTTCTTCTCTCTCTCCACCTCCATTATTGGTTCGGGGCCATGAGGGGAGCCAAGCTGGGACTGTGGTCCATCTTCCAGATTTGTACTCCCTAAAGACAGCCAGGCTTCTAACTTCATGTCCAGGATAATCTCCATTGCATGGCTTGGCCTTCTGTAACAAGCTGGCCCATCAGAACTGGGTTTTATACCCCAAACCTTACCAAGATAATGAACAAGGAAGCTGGAGATACATAATAAACATCCATCACACATTTCAGGAACATTTTTCCAGAATGATAAAGCTCAAACATTTGGAGAGGGTGGGTCAAGAGTTACTCATAACAAACAGCAATAATAAGTAAGGCAATCAGCAGAAAAGAGGGTACCGCCCACACAGAGCATTTCCTTAGGAATTTAAAATTCCTGGGTCAGCTTCATTCTGGAGAAATGGGGTATTTTTTAACCTTCAGAAACCCACTTAATCTCAGTAGGAGGCAATGATCTTGAGAAGTCAGTGTCTCTTCCTGCTTTCTTGGGTCTCCTTCCTCCTCATTGTCAAATAAGTAGCATTGATCTTCTACCTGGAACTCATGCCGAATATGGGTTTTTGCTCTTAGGTCATCTTTTCCCTCATCAGCGCCATGAGGAGAAACACAATGGGGTGATTTCTGTGCGGAATTGTGACCTGATGGCTGTAAGAGGCATATTTCTTGTACGACAGCCAATCCTGTAAGTACCCTATGGACGAAAGGGTTGATGAAAGAGATGGAGGAAGAAATAAACTACGTTCAGATGAAGATGAACTGGAGATGTATTTGTACAGTGAGGAAGAGAGAAGCTGGCAGAGATAACTTCTAAACTCTAGGCTAAAGGACCAGTGTTCTCAGAGCCCCTCACATTACTGTGCAGGCATCTCGGATCTCCGTATTGCCACCCAGCACGAGAAATTCGTGCCCAGCGAGGGGCCATTTCCTTTCTCCCTCTCAGCAGGACATCCTAAACCTGGGGATCAGGAGGGGTGCTGAAAAGTTCCAGGCAACCCCACATCCAGAAGAAGGGTGGGTAGGCTTTTCTTCGGGTGAAAAATGACAGCCACCAGTCCGGTGTTATTCCACGGGTTAAAATTAATAAGCACAGACATACACACACTCACCCCAATGGATATATGTATACGTATAACTGAAATGACTTCGCCATACACCTGAAACTAACAAAACATTGTAAATCAACTATACTCTAATATAAAATAAAAATTAAATTAAAAAAAGATATGTAACAAAAGACTTAAAGATGGGGAAAAAAAAAATAGACCAAAAGAAAAGAAAATGTTTGCAGTGCTTGTTCTTGAGTGATAGCACTATGGCTTATTTCTTCTTCCTTCTTTCTATGTATCTCTATTTTCTACAGTAAACTTGCATTATTTTTCAAATAAGAACAAAATTATATCAGAAAATCTTCTGCCTTCGACTAGCAACTCTTTCCCACTGACCAAGATTTCCATGAAAATGCCATCTGTATTGGTCAGAGGGGACCATGGGGTTAACAAGGTGTTTCAATAGGAAGGGCAGAATACAGAGTCTTTGTTTTCAGGGTTTTTCGGGGCTTTTGTACTTTTTCTTTTCTGTTCTTAGAAATGTGAGAGTGACCTCCTGCCCAGAGAAATGACCTTGGATTTAAATTTGAAATACTAGCACAGTCTAAATGCCTGAAAGGGGCATTGCATTCAAGAACACCGAGGTGAAGTGTTTCTCTGTTCTCGGTTGACATGTGATGCATCCATCAGATCACTTGCAAGAAATGGGTTGTTGCATCCCTCCATCTCTGGCAGCTGCAAAAGACATTTATCCCCTTCCCCTCTCCTCCAAGTAATAGCAGCCATAGTCTCGCAAGGTGGGACCCAGAGTGCAGCCGAGAACAGGCAGGTGATCATTTGGGAAGAATTCACCTTTTCACTTTATGGCTTTCTTTTGCAATATCTGTTAGGGTGGCAGGTTCATGGGCCCCTCCATTTCCCAGAGGGTCTATGCTTCTACTTGTTTGCTTGGCTGTCAGTCAGAGACAAAAGGAATTCTCCTCTCAAAAAGGTTTCTTGTGTTATTTTGTTGGTCTGGCTTTTATCTTCAGTAATATAGCAAGACTCCTTACACCCCATGAAATGACATGATGTCTGAGATTCGCTTTAAATTATTCCATCTAAGATGAAAAGGCTGGGGGAGGGAAGCATGGCAACTAACAGGCTCTCCCTATGGGCTCCTGCAGGCTATTAGAGACCCCGCACTTCTCTCTAAAAGAGAAAAGCTAAAACATCCTCTCTTCTACTAAACCCCCTTCAAATATCCTTGTTTTCAAATTTCTAATCTCCTCTTTTACAGACTGGGCAGGATGCTGGGTTTGACCTAATTTGTTCTCTTGTAACAACACATCCTATATAGAAGTGTCCTGCAGTACCCTATAGAATGTGGGTGTACTTAGCACCCACAGATTTCAGCTTTGGCATGTCAGACAAAATTCTTAGACATCAGGAGAGGCATTTCAACGTTCTGTTTTGTTCACATATATGCATTATTATTTTTGCACACAGACCAAAGAGCAAACTTTCTATTCATGGATAGCTCACTACTGAGTCTGGCCGCCCTTCATAGGCCATAATGGACATCGCATATTTTTGAGAACTCCAACACCAACAGTGTTAACTCTGAAATTCATAGGGAAGATAACATGGAAATTCGAAACCAGAAAATGCCAAAAAGGCTTCTAGAGAGCTACCCCAAGCTTCGTTATGGAAATAAGATCTTATCGTGTAAAGAAAAGGAGAGGTAGGCATTGGGTAAAATGTCTGCATTGAGTCTCACAGCAAATGACACAACTGATGGATTCCCACAGGGCAGAGAAAAACCTGAAACCACTAAGAGCATCTGGGTTGAAAAGGCACATGTTTCTTTATCCTTCCATGATCTTCAATCTCAAATATACCCAGCACTGTTTTTTACTAGAACATTTAAAAGGACAGTACTTCATTACGTGAGCAATCACTGCTGTTGGTCTCCCAGATAATACATACTGAAGTACTTTTTAAACTGCAAAATGATGAGTAAATGTAAGACATCATGATCATTAAGCTGGCGTTTTATTTCTTCTGTTTTTCAGCTCTTCTTTTATGATCAATGTAATCATGCTCTGTGGGGAACTCCATTTCTTCTTGTGTCCTTGTTAATACTCTGGCACTAAAAAATGCTAAGAAAAGTAGAGATGCAAGTCTCATATTCTTATACTTGCCATAACATAGTGGTGTGTTAAGGATGGGGAAACTGATCCGGTTAATTCCTAAACTACTTTAGCTTTGTGTAAGCTGACATTTAAGAAAGATTGAATGGATGTAAAGCCTTCTTTTATTTTATGATTTCATTTTTTTAACGTCTTTATTGGAGTATAATTGCTTTACAGTGGTGTGTTAGTTGCTGCTGTATACCAAAGTGAATCAGCTATATGTATATATATATCCCCATATCTCCTCCCTCTTGCGTCTCCCTCCCTCCCACCCTCCCTATCCCACCCCTCTAGGTGGTCACAGAGCACCGAGCATAAATTTTGGAGATTAATCCTTTGTCAGTTGCTTCATTTGCAAATATTTTCTCCCATTCTGAGGGTTGTCTTTTCATCTTGTTTATGTTTTCCTTTGCTGTGTAAAATCTTTTTATTTTATTTTTTAATTGAAGTATAGTCGATTTACAATGTTGTGTTAGTTTCAGGTGTACAGCAAAGAGATTCAGTTATACATACATATATATGTACTTCTTTCAGACTCTTTTCCCTTATAGGTCATTACAGAATATTGAGTATAGTTTCCTGTGCTTTATAGTAGGTCCTTGTTGGTTACCTGTTTTCTATATAGTGGTGGTAAAGCCTTCTAAAATGCTGTCTTTAAGAGAGTTTTGCTATTCAATCACCCAGTCCATCAGGAACTTGGACTAAGTACCTACCATACAGCATTGATAAGAAGCAGATACTGAGGAGGAATCCAGCAAAACGGATGCTACCGAATAGATTTCCGTAAAGGAAACTTACAGCATTAAAAAAGAAAACAGCGAGAGTAAACAGTTGATGAGGGCTAGGTGGAGCATCCGCAGAGCTGAAGTAAAGCTAAACTTTAATATCCAAAGTCCCACCTTGAAGGCACTTCCTCCTTACTCCCCCAGGAATCACAAAAAAAATCATAGAATGGTAGAATCAAATCCTACGCCCCATGTAGACAGTCCCCTGGCAACACCTGTATGACTTTTGATAGAATTATTTCTCTGGCTGAAAGTTCACAATATGAAGGGGGCCTATTCCTTCTCTCTCATGTTCAATAGATGCCAAATTACTTTGTAAGGGAAAAGACTTATGCAGACGCCCATTGCTATGATTACTGGGAATGATTTACTTTATGCAGACTGTTTATCCTCCATTAATGCCAGGCCAGGACTAAAATTAAGGTTGTAATAACAGTAGCTGCATAATATTTATCTAGTTCCACATCTCACCAAGGAATTTTAGCCCCTATTCAATTATTCAAAACAATACAGGACGTGTTTAACATTAGCTTGAAAGTAGAATCATCTAGGATGTGAGACAGAGTTGGAGACTTCTAGCCCAATCCTTTGGCTGTGATGTGGCACCAGCCATCACTCTCCTGTCTGCTCCAGAGCTGTCTATGCCATTTCCTAAAGTTCACTGAGAAATGTCCTCTACAGCTGCCTCTGTTCCATATGGAGAATGGCTCCATTCTGTTCTGAGGCCTCCCTCTTCATTCTCTTCCCTGTATTACGGGTGGTCCAGCGGTCCCTTTACTGAAGCAGGAAAAGGGCTCTTATCCAATCTTCCACAGCACGCGATTATACTTGGGCTATAAAACTGGAATCGGTTGTGTTCTTAGAGTGTTAAAAGAAAAAGAAAGCACTCCTTTTAGTTGTTCACAGCTGCTTTCTCACAGCTTTTGCATGAGTCCTTGGAGAGAGCATTCAAAGAATATTCTGAAGCAGCCCCTCCCATGACCCACTGTCAATTAAGCAAGTTCTGTTCCCCTAGGTGTCATCCCCACAAGTTTCTCAGTCTCTCCTACAATAAAGCCCTTGGTATGGATATGCCATGGAGCTCCAGGCTGCTAGAGTAAGACCAGCAAAGACCAGCAGTGCTCCTCCAGCTTCCTCCTTCTGTGGATTTGGTTTAGGGCACACTTTCAGACCCTAGAATTCTGGCACAGCTGAAGGGACGAAATGGCTCAAGACAATAGGAAACAAGTTGGCAATAATTATAACACAATTGCTACACGGTGATTCTCGGTGCATGCAGAAGGCTTCACAGTTATTGGACTGTGTGTTTTGGTGTCCCTTCAGCATTGTGATGCTATTTGAGTAGAGCCATTTCCTGCCCTAACAACCCTTTTAGACTCAAGATTCAGAACCCTGGCATGTTTCAGCACACATGCAATGATTTTGGATGCCACATTATACTTATCCTATTCTTTTTTTTTTTTTTTTTTTTTTTTTTGCGGTACGCGGGCCTCTCACTGTTGTGGCCTCTCCCTTTGCGGAGCACAGGCTCCGGACGCGCAGGCTCAGCGGCCATGGCTCACAGGCCCAGCCGCTCTGCGGCATGTGGGATCTTCCTGGACCGGGGCACGAACCCGTGTCCCCTGCATCAGCAGGCGGACTCTCAACCACTGCGCCACCAGGGAAGCCCCTATCCTATTCTTAATGACACTTTTGATTTAATGTTCCCGCTACAAGAGACAGCTGTAAAATTTTAGATTAAAAAAAAAGTTTACAGATTGATCAAAATGTAACAAACACTAAAACTGAAAGCAAAATGAAATAAAGTAATCTGTGTCTGGGTTGTTGGCATAAGGAATAGAGAGGAACCACTCAGTGACTTTCACTAAACCTCTTAATACACACTAAGAGGGGACACACACACACATATATACACACACACACAAATACACGAAACAACTAACAAAAGGTTTAAACTCTTTTCAGTAATCAATTGTTGGGATAGGTTTGGTGGTTATTCTGAGACTGCTGCATATATATTGTAAAATAAAGCAAATTAGTAATTATGTTGATATCATTGCAAATTTATTTTTAGCATTGGAAAAAGAAATACAGGTGTAAGATCAATATGGTTCAGTTAAAATTCTGTGGTCCTGAATATGAATCAGAAAAATCTATTTAAATCCATAATACATTTTGTCTTAAACATAGTACATGTATTTCTTAGCTCTGAGTAATGAAAAAGACCTGGAAACAGTGACCAACACTCTAGCAATGAGCCCCCCAAGAACTCAAATCAGGCTTTCCAAATACCAGTTTCTGGGACTTCCCTGGTGGCACAGTGGTTAAGAATCCGCCTGCTAATGCAGGGGACACAGGTTCGAGCCCTGGTCCGGGAAGATCCCACCTGCTTCAGAGCAACTAAACCTGTGTGCCACAACTACTGAGCCTGTGCTCTAGAGCCCACAAGCCACAACTACTGAAGCCTGCGTGCCTGGAGCCTGTGTTCCACAACAAGAGAAGCCACCACAATCAAAGGCCCGTGCACCGCAACGGAGAGCAGCCCCCATTCGCTGCAACTAGATGAAGCCCGCCCGCAGCAACAAAGACCCAATGCAGCCAAAAATAAATAAATAAATAAATAATTTTTAAAAAAACCAATTTCCACCAGAAGGAACCAGGGTTTCTCAGATAAATAAATGATCCCATTAAGAGGCAGGAGATACACACAGGAAGACTGAAATATCTTGTTATATCAGAGAGCAAGGAAGCCTCCAAAGACCTGTAAGTCCATGCCAAAGGGATTCAAGCACCAGTTTGAGGAGGAGGCTCCTACCGGCCAACGTGAGAAAAATTTGAACCTCATTAAGAATAATAATTGCAATGGATTGAAACATATTAAATGTGTTTAAATGTAAAAGTTCACAATAATATATTTTTTTAAATACTTAGTCACCATAGGATACTAAAGAACTAACTCATCACTTTGAAAGCTATTAAACAGAAGAAAAGAATCAAGGTTTTTCTTTATAAATTGTACCACAGCTAACCAGGAGGTGAGAGGAAGTTTCCTTTTATCGAATTATTCTACTAGTAAATGAGGATAAAAGGATACAATGAGAATATTGCCCGCTAGATCCACAGAGAATTAATGGATCTAGGCAATAATCATTCACGATCATTATCCTGCAAAGGCAGACAACCTAATAATACGTGCATAGTGAAGGAAATATAGAATGATATCAACCAGAAGATATTCTTTGCTCAAAAATAAAACCTGAATCTAATCAAGCTTCTAGATCTAAACACCAAGTTAAAGGAAATATAAGCATAGAGAAACATGGTAAACGACGCCACAGGATTCAATCAGAAAAGTCTAGAATATGAAAGACTTTATAGGACAATCTATTTTCTTCAACAAATACATTGCAAGGGAAATAAAAGAGACTTACCCGCTTAAAGAGAATGAAGAGACATAGCGGCCAATTACAGTGTATTTACTTACTTGGGTTCCTATTCAAAGTGTAAAGAAATTATGGCCCAATGTGAAAATTTTGTGTTAAAGAATTATTAATATTTTGGGTATAATAATGATATTATTATGTTTTTAAAGGGTCTTTATCTTTCAGAAATAGATGTTGGAATGATAGGATGTCTGGCGATGGAATAAAAAATCATATTTGAAGGCAAGACAAGAAAATTTTAAACATAGAACATTTTCTCTGCCCTTTGGCCTCTCCCCCAGCCCCTCACAACCAATGTGCATCGTGCTTCTGCATCCTGCATTTAACCAGACCTCCCCAATGGCAGAAGAACCTGTTCAACCTTAAAGATCCACTTGTCTCCTTCTGGCGCCATGTAAATCCTTACAAGGTAACATACCTTTCTCAATCCCTTAAGGGGCCACAGTAACCCACCACGCACCTTGTATGTACAGACATCTCGGGTGAACTCTGTGTACGAGGCCAATATATCATTTCCCTTAAAGATAGTGATTGGTGCAGAACAGATTGGTCAGACCACCTGGGGAGGTACCTGGGCAGCAACCATTGGAAGTTCTTAGCTGAAATACTTACTTATGCCCTTGTAATGTTGATAGCTATATTCCTTGTATTCTGCCTATTTTACAAGATTATTGTGCCTCGCGTTACTAAATGTGTGACGGAGCCTCCGATAAAAATAACGATGACTAGGCGACTTGAAAAGATTAACCAAATATATGGCTCTACAAGATACATGATCGTAATAATGTCTAACTCTAGATACTGGAAGAAGCAATAAGAGGGAACCATTTCCTGGACCATAACAGACTAGTAAGACAGGTGATTCAGAGACTTTTGGTTACTGTTAAAAGGTCTAGTCCAGTAATAGCACACTGAATGGCCTATCAATGAAATCCTCTCCTGACCTGGGAATGAGAATTCCCAGGGACAGATTGGTCACGAAATGCCTCCCAAACCTTTGTCCAAATTAAGACTGAAAGGGAAGGGATTGTAAAATGAAGAATGTTGCCCACCATCCAGTTCTACAAGAATCAAGTCATCAGCCACTTCGCTCACTGACCTACAGTACACCCTGAAAGGAATTCAGGGCAAAGATCAAGATGAGGCATTTAGTGCTCTGGGAAAACCGACAGAACTGACCCTCAGATAGTTAGATATTTTCGGGAGAAAATTTTATGAACCCAGTTTCTTGCATCTTCCCATACTTAGAAAAACACTGAAACCATTAACTAAGATATCTGCTCCTCTGAAATAGCAGTAACCCTCTACCAAGATGTGTGTTTGATTACATGTAACCCTTCACCAAAAATCACATATATACTGACCTCCCCCTTTACCTCTTTGGAACAGTTTTCTGAAAGTCTGTCTCCTGGGTTATAATTCTCAGGTTGGCTTGAATAAAATTTTCCATTTCTTTCTTAGATTTACTATTGATTAATTTTCATTGACACTGGGATTTGTGTCTAAATAATATGAAAATTGTGAGGAAGTAAAAACAGATAAACTAAGATTGGATATTAGTAGATAATTTTTAAATCTGGGTAATAAATACATAGGGATTTACTACACTCTTCTCTCTAATTTTGTGTATGTTTGAAGTTGCTCAGGGTAGGTTTTTAAAAAAGGTATATATATTTTAAATTAAGTTGAAGAGAAGTAGTTTTTGAGGAAAAAAATAGCTTATATAATACCATATGCCAAAATACATTTCAGATGAATTAAATAGTTAAATGTTTAAAAAGGATATCACACAAAAAAATAGACTATGTAGGTGAATAAATATTTTTATATTGGTAGTAATATATTTCCGGTCTTAAAAGCAACAAAATGATCACAAAGGAAAACATATAGACTGTATAAAAGTTTGAAATTCATGTATCTTTAAAGGCAAAAAACTGGATAAAATATTTGTACAAACTCTGACATATTAATGGTTATTGATATTCCTTCATAAAAGGCATACACAAATCAATGAGAAAAATACAAAGACCTCAAGGAAAATGGGTATAAAAAGAAAATTCACAAAACAGGGAATATAAATGGGTAATAAAGTTATAAAAATATTAATCTCCATGGGTAATTATGGAAATGCAAATAAAATTAAAAATATATATCATTTACATATTTTAAAATTTATAATATTTAATACCAGCATGGATGCTTTCTATAGGCGCTATAATAGACTGCTGTTAAAAATGCAAAACAGGACAGATTCTCTATAGGGTAAGTGCGGCTTTATATAGTAAGAAACATTTACAAACAAATATTTATACTTTCTGAGGCAGTCATTCTACTTCCAGAAATTCAAGGAAAGTACAGGAGGTTGTATGCAAAAATGGCTGCAGCTGCCCTCACTCCTCCCAGTATTCAGGCACCTTCTCAAGGTGACTTGGCTCCCCCTCCCATCAGGAGGTAGAGCCTATTTCTCCATCCTTTGAATCTGGCTTTGGCCATTGTACTTTCTTTAGCCAACTGGACTTGAGAAAATGTGACATGAGAAGAGAATTAAAAACTACTTGTGAATGGGGCCTGCCCTCTCCTGCTGTTGGGGACCCTTCTGCCACCATGAATAAGTCTGGGCTAGACTCCTGGAGGATGAGAGACCAGATGGGGAGAGGCCCAATGATCTCAGCTGTGCCAGTCGTACCAGACACGTGAGTTAGGCCATCCTAGACCACTCAGTCCTGGCATAGCCAACGCAGACCAGAAAAACTGATGCTCTGTTGACCTACAGAATCATGAAAAATAATAAATGTTTGTAGTTTGAAGTCATTAAGTTTGAAGTGGTTTCCTAATGAAAGTTAAATCACTTAAAGTAATCAGAAAAATGGACAACTATATGTGCAAAGATGTTCATTTTTATATCATTTATATTAATAAATTGGAAATAACATAAACGCCCAACAAGAAAGAACAGTTAATAACAACTGCAGATTTGAAATCATAAAATCATTAAAAATCATATTTTCAAGACATAATGATATTTTATCATGGATAACTTTATCAATGATAAAACATTTAAATGATACTGGAAAATGTTTACAATGGAAAATTAAAGAAAGCAGGTTATAATTATATGCAAAGTATGATTTTCAATTATGCAAATATGTGTGTCTTGTATCACAGATGGAAATTTGACCTGAAGACTTATTTTAAAAATCATTGTTTTAAAATTTGCATGCAATGTCTCACTTTGTGTCTGGGGAGACTCTTCCTGGCTTCTGTGTGGTCCCTTGAAGTTAGGCAATGTAAAGCAAGAGTGAATATGTAAATGTGTTGAAGCAATCTACATGCAGAAGGATCTGACTGAGATGTTCTGTTTAATAAATGTAAAACAGCTGCATTTAAAAATTACGTCTCTGAAGATCAGTTCCTTTAGAGAATATTTTTTCTCTAAACCTGGACTTAGATGGCTATATACCTTCAAATCACTGCTTGTCCTTAAAGAGATGTGATGTTCTTGAGCAGTTTTTTTGCAGAACGTGTAGCCAGAATATGGAGGGGTTTGATCTTCTGTTCGTGTGACATTGGAAGTGATCTGGAAATCAAGGTCCATGTTGGGCTTGATGCAGCAATAGCCTTGACTTTGGGAAATGTTCTCTAAGACTAGTATGAGTGAGTCATCTGCCCCCATGGCCAGATAGACCATGCCCGTGTAGGTGGGGTTAGGGTCTTCTATTCTCTGCAGGGAATGGAAGTCCCTACCTTTAATCATTCTGTAAAAGGGGTTAACACAGAGGCAGTCAGTGAAAAGTGAAGAAGGCAACTCTTGGACTCTCCTGGAGTGGGTAGATTTCCATTCCCTCCAAGGCTGTGGCCAGTTCCACTTTATGAGTAGGCATTTCTAGAAGCAGTTTTAAGTTGTTTTCTATGTTACATTTCTCTTCTGTGTCCCCTCAACTTCAGTGAATTCTTCTGAAAAACGCAGCCTTTTTTCAGCTGTGCATTGGGGATTTAGAAAAGGGCTGGCCCAAGAACTGGAGGGAAAGGCCACAGGATAATCAGTGTTCTGTTCCAAAAGGTGGAGTGATGACATCACTAGTGGTCACCAAGGGAGGACCAGGGGAAGAAGCATCTAACGGGTCATGTCACAAGGCCAGCGGCTGCCACAGCATCGTTGTATGCAGTGGATGCCACAGCGGAACAGGCCTATTTCTGAGCATTTATGAGACTGAGCCTCTGAAAAACTCTCAGAAGCTTCTGAGGAACACTGTCTGGCAACTCCATTGTTGGAACTCAAGTTAGCATAACTGGACATTAAAAATGAAGGTCAAAGCAAGCAAGCCGCAAGACCAAGCCCAAGGAATTGCAAGGTCACTTGGTGGAGCCCTTGAGTGTGGGCTGGGCTTCCTGACTTCCTTCTAATGAACAGAATAAGATGGAAGTAACCCTGTGTAACTTCCAAGGCCAGGACACTGGGACTCCCTCCTTGCCCTTTTGAGAATCGTCACTCTGGGGAAGCCAGTTGCCATGTTGTGAGGACACTCAAGCAGCCTTATGGAGAGACACACATGGTGAGGACCTGGGAACTCCAGCCAGAAGCTGTAGGAATGGGCCTTCTTGGAAGCAGGTCCTCCAGTCCCAGTCAAGTCTTCAGATGAGTACAGCTTAGTGACACCCAGATTGCAACTTCATGAGAGACCCTGAGTTAGAACCATCCAACTAAGGCACTCCTAAACTCCTGACCCACAGAAACTGAGACAGTAAATGTTTATTGTTTTTTTTAAAAAAAAAAAAAAAGAAAACAAATGAAGTTTAAAGAAAACTAATAAGGTGACCTTATTTGGTAGCCTCAGGCAAACAAGGGCTGCTGGGGTTGATAGTTTATATGCAAATATGTAAATACCTATGCAGAAAAAAGACTAGAAGGAAATGCGCCAAAATGTTAGCCAACTGGGTCAATCCTTCCTGTGAGATTATTAGAAATTTTTATTTTCTTTTGTATTCTTTCCACATTTTTGCAAAATTTCTACCATAATAATCAGAACAAGTATTACTTTAAAAAACTGATCAGATGGCCTTATTTAAGCATAACGTATAGATGTGTGAAAGGCTGAAATGCCCCAGAACTCTTCTATCTTATCCCATCTGCTTCAGAGATTGTCCAACTCCTCCTGGGAAGTCTACATTTTGCATTTACAGTGATATAATTTTTCTTTCTCATTTCTTTCATCTCTCTTAAAATATTCTCTTCTATGCTGCCATCCTAAGGTTCTTTCAGGAAAACTTACATTTTAACAGAGGTTTGAGTTAAAGAAATGCAACTGAAACTGTGCGTCTCAGACTGGGACTTGAACCCACATGCCAGGACTCGAATCCAGCCAAAACCCAGATTGAGACTTGAATCTATGGTCTTTTAACTGAGATCACACACCTGGTCTCAGGACTTAATGAAGCTCACGTTCTTGATGTCTCACTGCAGAAAGAATTCAGTGAGAGACAAAGTGATAGGTAAGAAGTGGATTTACTTAGAGAGAAAC
The DNA here is from genome assembly GCF_003031525.2 of Neophocaena asiaeorientalis asiaeorientalis. NCBI lineage: Eukaryota > Metazoa > Chordata > Mammalia > Artiodactyla > Phocoenidae > Neophocaena > Neophocaena asiaeorientalis. The sequence continues at coordinate 1,183,064 of NW_020175011.1, forward strand.
ACACTCCACAGACAGAGTGTGGGCCATCTCAGAAGGCAAGAGTGGCACCAGGGTATGGGGTTGTCAGTTTTTAAAGGGGTGGGTAACTTCATAGGCTAATGAGTGGGAGGAGTATTCCAGCTAGTTGGGGGAAGGGGTGGGGATTTCCAGGGATTGGGTCACCGCCCACTTTTTGACCTTTATGTTCAGCCTTGGAACTGTCATCGTACACGGGTGTGTCATTTAGCTTGCTGATGTGTTATAATGAGCATATACCGAGGCTCCAGGTCTAGTGGAAGCCGACTAGGCTGCCATCTTGGACCTATCTGGTTCTAATTAGCTTATGTCATGTCCTCAGGCGATGTCATTCTTTTAAAGGTTGTGCCCTGCCCCCTTCCCTCCTGTTTCACAACCATCATCAGTGAGAATACAGTCGATAGCCAAAATCAAGGAAGGTATTTTGGATTGTTCGGCCTTTCCCAGAAACTAAAGAAATCATCCCCATAGGCCCCTGGATGTAACAGAATTTTCTTTTTGAACACATTGCATATAAAGCCAGATTCCTCGAACCTTTTTTTGGAGGTTAGAACTGCAAAGGACTTGATGGATGATTTGAGGGACCTGCTTTCCTCCATACTCCTCCTGCATAGGGCTGCCATGTGGCAGCCACGTATACAGGCTGAGGACCACCAGCTTGCATCTGGGAAGACAGGCAGCTGAGGCTAGCTCAGAGCACCTTGGCTTTCCCTTCACGGCACTCTGCAGATGGAAGTGATTTCGCAGTCCCCAAATCCTAAGAGAAATGAATGAGTTCGTCTTTCATTTTCTGTCCCACAGCCAGTATGTAAACACAAGTGAGCTCAGGAAGGTGACACAAAAAGTGGAAGAAAGGGTGCAGATAGGGAAGGTAATGTTCCTGAAGGCAAACTGCCTGCTGCATAACTTGACCGAGGGGAACCTTATCAACCACACAGCACGGATACCACTGCTCTCCCCTCCTGGGCCAGCGGTGGCCTTCATCAGTCAGTCAGGGGCTGTGTCTCAGCACACCAGCAGTCTCATGGCCTTCCCCGATACACTACTGCTGGCAGCCAGTGCCCACTGGTTGCAGTCAGCCTGGAAAAGAACAGCCTTCTGCCATTTCCAGCCCAGAGTAAACATTCTCCATCACTGGTGGTGCACCTGAAACAGAGCAGGATCCTGTGGGCCCCTCCTGGGAACAAACACCTTCTGTGTCCCCGGTTCCTTATTTGTAGGAAATAGGTTTCATTCAGCCTCCTTGACCTTCCCTGAGCTCCAAAGGGCAGATTCAAACAAGTTCCAAAGGGCAGATTCCCTTGCTTAACAAGGAAGGGAGGGGATGCAGAAACAAAGGAGGAGAAGTCAAGAAACAACAGTGGAGCTGTGGGGCAGGGCCCTGGTTCCTCCTCAAGGACTATATATAACAATATCTTTGAGTTCTTCCGTAGGAACTAAGGTCTCTACCCAGGTGGAGGATGGCAACTTCAGGATGAGCACAAGATTCCTGGAGCACCACCCTGTTACCTCACCACCAACCAATCCGAAGAAAGTCACACCCTGAAGCCTTCACCCTAAATTTTGCCTATAAAACTTCTCCCCAGAAATGATTAGGGAGTTTGGATTTTTGCATGTAAGCCACCCATTCTCCTTGCTTGGCCCTGCAATAAACCTTCCTTTGCTCCAAACTCTGACATTTAGGTTTGTCTGGCCTCACTTTGCATGGGGCATACAAACTTGTGTTAGGTCACACACCTTCGAATTAAGTCTCCAAAGAGTCAAAAGTGCAAGCAGGAAGCATAGGATGGTAGGAAGCAGCATCACTGCTATCAGGCTTAAGCAAAGAGCAGAATGTAAGAAAGCATACAGATGGAGAGGGACAAGCCTACCTTTCATGAAGCAATAAAATCTAAGCAGTTTGCAGGTAATAAACCTGGTTAATCGACATCCAACCCTGAGAGATGGATAGTATCAACTTCACTTTATAGTTGAATATCAAAAAGGTTCAGAAAGTTTATGTCATGATTCAAGGGGCAGAGCTGGGTGGGATTTGAACACAAATCAGTCTGATTAGAAAACTCAAGTTGTTTCAATGACACTCAATGGCAGGCATCTAAAAGATAAATATACCATGATTGACTGGGCTCATGAATAGAGCCATCTTAACCCAAATCATATAATCTCGAGAAGAACACACTGTCTTGGGCTACGGCTGAACAAAAGAGATCGCTGGGCTGTTCAGCACTCAGAAATGCATTCTGAGCAAAGAATAGAGTGTAATCCCTCAAACAGAAGCTCTTATCTGTGCATGGTTAGATGGAGGTTTTTACCAACCACTTCAGTCTTACCTTAATCACCATGCAGCTCCTCTCCAGCTATTATCTGTTAAGCCTCTCTCTTAGGCATTGAATATTTCAGACATGAAGTAATGGAATGCAGAGTTATAGGCTGAGTACTAGCCTTTTGGTTTCCATTTAAATTTACAGCTAGCTGGTATGAAAAGAGTCCCGGGGTGCTAACTAAGGTGGTGATTATACTGTCCATCAATTAGCTTGCATCTCGGCACAGTGTTCACGGCCCCTCTCCCTCATAACAAAGGGCTGTTTAACTCAACACATACACACACGCATGCTTTCTCCCAAGCATTTTTACTGAGTTACAGAGTGTGTGTCCCCCAGATGTGCCTGCCACGATACATTAGTTGTATCGGAAAAATGATCAGAGACATATTTGTTGGTCAACTCCCACAGCTGAGACCAGTTTTTCACTACAATACTATTTTTTCACCACCCGGCTTTAGAATTAATTATCCTGTTGCCATGTTACATTCCTCTCCACACTTAAAATTTGCAAGGGGGGAAACCTTTGAGAGTTTTCCAGGGAAAATCACTTGTAGGGAATCTTCATTTCTGAATGTGGAAAGGCTCTGTGTCCTTTTTAGATGATTAGGATGATAAGCGTCAGGAAGCTGGAAGTGGTAGAGACACAGGGTTGTCAGATAAAATACAAGATGCCCAGTTAAATTTGAATTTCGGATAAACAATGACTTTTCTTTTTTTACTGTATGCCCCATGTGACATTGAGACATATACTAAAAAGAGCATGCATTGTTTTTTCTGAAATTCAAATTTTGCTGGATGTCTTTAATTTGCAAAATCTGCCAACCCTAGACAGACAGAGAAAAAGGAAGGAGGATGAGATTCATAGGTGTTGCAGACACTAGAAGGTGATATAATGGTGCAATCTATTAGAACAATATACCAAATAGGCATAAGCTGCCTACCTCTGCTTTAATGTATGCATTGTGATCATTTTAAAGTAAAGAAAGGAAAAAAGGAATTTGGGGAAACGAATGAACATACTTCAAAGGCCGTGGAGGTTTCTGGACATTTTCTGGGAGGACCATTCCATCAAATTCTAGGAATCCCTAGTCTTGTAACCACCGGTCTGCAAGAAAATCCAACATAGAAGTCAAACTCCGCTGATAATATAGGCGATGAAGGGAAATACTCTTCCAAAATGAAAATGAAGATTCATACTGCTATGCAGCTCTAGCAGTTTTTCTAAGCTGGTCTTCATTTTTTGAATAAAACCTGGTGTGATACTATAAGTCTATCTAATATGCCCTCATAACCACTAAAGAAAAGCACCTTTATTAAATAATCAACGAATTTGTTGAAGGCTACCAAATATACAGTATTGTGCTCAGAATTAAGGTAATAAGATGAAAAACAATAATTTGTACCCCCAAAATACGAGAGACAAAAATAACTATGATAGCACAAAATATACGTGTTGTAGCAAAAGCACGAATAAAGTGCGAGCGAGCAGCCTGCTGAAGGTAGGAATGGGTCACACCTTCACCAAGGTGAAATCTGACCGTAACCTTGGAGGAAGGGTCTGATGTCAATATGCAGGCAGCAAACAGTAGACACTCCAGGGTTATGAACAAAGACAGAAGGAGTGAAATGGCAACATGGCCCAAGAAGCACAGAGCAGTGTAGTGCGTAGAGAGTTTGGTAGCTGAGAACATTGGAGAAGGAGTAGCTAAGAGTCACACTATGGAGGAATTTTAAGGCTAAGATGATATATTTTGGCAGTTAGAAGTTATCAAAGATTTTCAAAGGTAAGAATACTCATAAGATCTGTTTTCTAAAAAGATTCCCGTAGAAAACAATGTGAAAGCTAGCCTGCAGACTTTAGAGATCAGGACACTAGCTTCGGAGTATACTAATTATCCAGGAGCCATGTTTATTCCAAAGGAGAAACAGAAGGAAAGAGACCCATTAGAGAAGACTGACAATGGCTGGTCAGAGAGGCAAAAAAATATGAAGAAACTGGAGTCACAAGAGTCAGTGAACAAGAAAGGGGAGTCAAGGAATGAGAGCTGTCAGGTAGGCAGCTCTCAAGAAGGGGCAGTGGAATTAGCAATAAAGCATCCCAGGCAGAATGTTCAGAGGACAATTTTAGATCAGTGGTAAGGGTTAGGGCTCGGTGAGGAGTGAATGGAAGTGGTTCTGCTTCCAGTAATGTAACTGATGAAAACACAGCAAACACCCTTTAAAACATGTATCTCACTTGAAAGAAAGGGAAAAATCCTAAGTGCTAAGAAAACCAAATGACCAACCCAAAAAGGAAGCAGAAAACCACACAGGAAAGCAAATGCTGGATCAGTAAGTATGCTCATGGAATTTTCCCATTCCAGGGACCTAGAACTTGGGGAACGGGGCACAAAGCCTCCACAAGGTGGGGAGCTGGGACTTAGATGCCCATGAAAACCCAAGAACTTTGTAGATGCTCCATGAAATGATGGATTAGAAAAAAAAAAATTCTATTCACCTACAAAGGAAGATGATACAGAAAGATATCAGTTTCAGCTCTTCTCAGGAAAACAAAACCTCTCCATATCCTGGCCATAAGTAACCAGATAAAATCCAGGAGAAATATTTCGTAGGACAAATTAAAACTAATAAAAGTGTTTATTATTTACCTGAAAATCAAATTTAACTGGGGGAAAATCAAAATTTTGTTTCCTAGAGCTGGTATATTGACTTTCCTACTCCTCCCCCCAAACCAAGAATTTTTAAATACAGGCCTATTCCATGTGAGCCTGGGGCTTAAATTTATACAACACCAGGGTTTGGAAAACCATGAGCCAAAACACTAACTGAATGTTGTCCTAATTGGGTAGCATCCCAGGGTGTGTGGTAGAAGCAAATGCAAAGGCATAAACACTCATCCCAAGCTCTCAGGATTGCCACAGATAAAGAGCAGTCAGATATAAATTCTCAACACAAAATAACCGATAAAAATGTCGAATCACTATATTGTACGCCTGGAACTAATATAATACTGTAAGTCAACTATACTTCAAAATGCTGGAGAGGGTGTGGAGAAAAGGGAACCCTCTTGCACTGTTGGTGGGAATGTAACTTGATACAGCCACTATGGAGAACAGTATGGAGGTACCTTAAAAAAACTAAAAAAAGAACTACCTTACGACCCAGCAATCCCACTCCTGGACATATATGCTGAGAAAACCAAATTTTTGGCAATTCAAAAAGAGTCACGTCGGGGCTTCCCTGGTGGCGCAGTGGCTGAGAGTCTGCCTGCCGATTCAGGGGACACGGGTTCGTGCCCCGGTCCGGGAAGATCCCACATGCCGCGGACCGGCTAGGCCCGTGAGCCATGGCCGCTGAGCCTGCGCGTCCGGAGCCTGTATTAAAAAACATATATGAGGATACAGGCCACCAGAGGAAAGAGTTTGTAGAAATAAAACCTTCAAAAGTAGACTTCCCAGAATTTCATATATCAAAATTTGTGAAAGATAACAAAATACAAATAAGAAATCTTAAAAAATCAAATTAGACTTGTAGAAATTAAAATGTAATCACTGAAATATAACTGAAATATACTTATTGAAATGAAAAATTAAGTGGTTTAAAAAGAAAATTGGACAGAATATAGAAGAAAGAATTAATGAACAGGAAGATAGATTTTTTTAAGTTTATAGGATGTAGCAAGTAGAACCAATGAGATCAAAAATATGAAAGACTTAAGAGAAATGGAAAATGAAATGACATTTAACATACATCTAATTGGAGTTCTAGAAAAATACAATATTTAAAAATATAAATGACCAAAAACTGTCCTTGATAAAAACCATGAATCCTCAGATTCAGAAATACAAAAATTTTAAAGGAAAATGTCTGTTTTTTTAATCCACACCTAGGCATACCATAGCAATACTACAGGCCACCAAAGACAAACATAACCTTAAAAGCAGCCAGAGAGAAAGCACCTTCCAAAAAACATATTAGAAGGACACCTACAAAGAAATTAGAATAACAGAATATCTCTTAGAAGCCATGAGAAAGTAACTTCAACTTACAATTTCATACCTAGCTAAATCCCCACTAAAGAATGAGATCAAAGAAATATATTTTCTGACAAAAATTTTAGTTTACTATGAATAGACTTTCACTAAAAGAATAACTAGACAAAGTCTGAAACGAATGGTCAGCAAAGAGATTGTTAAATGCATAGGTGAATCTAATCAAACTGGTGATAAGAAATACAATATGATAGTGTCGAATTAGGGAAGTACAAAAACAAGATAGAACTAAAACACTGTACAATAATAAAGAATTAGTAAGGGTTTTTTCATATCAGAAGAGATAGTTATTAAATTAAGTTAAGCGTGCATATAGAATTTTGAGTAGTTAGTAAAAGAATAAAAATAGTCTTTTAAAAAATAGAGTAAAAATGAATTAAAGCCAAACTCACAGTAGTTAAGAATAAAGAAAGCTCTTTGAAACTAGGCTTAATAATTATAGATGCTGTTACATCCAAATATTTAAGTTCTGTTAATCACAAGACCATTAAAAGTTTTGCTTTGTTTTTCTAAGTAAAACAACAACAACAAAAAACCAACTACAGAATGGGAGAAGTATTTGCAACATACAGATCTAGGCAAAGTAAACATCCATAATGTAAGACACCTTCAAGTCAGAAAGAAAAAGACAATTCACAGGGAAAAAATATGGGAAAAAGACAGAAAAAGCAATTCATAAAAGAGGAGATGTAAGTGACCAACAGATATAAGATAACCTGCTCAATCTTAATCATAATCAAAACACTTCTCTGAGGTTCCATCTCATACCATCTATCAAATCAGCAAAAATTAATAAATTTGGACAATATCAATTCTTGGTGAGGATGTGAAGCAATATATTACTTTTATGTATGACTGGTGGTAGTATAAATTGGTTCAGTGATTTGAAGAACAAATGGAAACCTCTGGTAAATCTGACAAAGCATAATCCCCACAATTCAGCAATTCCACTCCTAGGTGTATACCCTTCGCAACTCTTGCACATGTACACAAGGAGACATGATCATGGCAACATTATTTGAAACAAGAAAAAATTGATTTGTAGTGACAAATGTCAATCCATAAGACGCTCCCTCTAAACCGCCTGGTAAGAAATTAACTGCATTAGAGGCTTCTCCCCAGGAGGAGGGGCTGCACCTCCCACGGTCCCGCAAACCTCCATGGACGAGGCAGCTTATGTTCCCAACAACTGCAAACAGCTCACGCTTTACCCTTAGACTGTTTGATGCCAAAGCAGTCTGTTCCCAAGTCCTCCAAGGCTCTTCTCCTGTTCAGCTCTCAGAAAGGGAGAGCAACAAGGTGGGAAACATCCCACTGGTGGAATCTGTCCGCAGGAGACCTGTCCCACAGTGCTTCCACATGCACTGGAGCTCAAGCACGCCTCTAGAAAGGATGCTGGACTCTGACCACTTTCCTGCCAACGAGTCCCTTTTGGCACCAAGTGATACTGACAAATCTGTCTTGACCCCTTGACACAAAGTTTGCAAGTAAAGTAGATGTCCATCAACAGGAGAGTGTGGAAACAAATTGAGGAATGTCATACAGTAGAACAACACCATCATGGATGAACCTCACCAACCCAATAATGAATGAAAATACCAAGATGCCAAGTGATAGAATGACACATACAGTATAACACCATCATGTAAAGTTTAAAAATATGGAAAACAATATGGTGTAATGATTGGGCATGCATGCATAGCTAGTATTACTATAAAGAATGATATAGAAATGATAATTATCAAATCCAAATTTAAGATAGTTATATTTGAAGGAAGTGAGATGCAAGTGGACAGGAACATCAGTTTTGTTGGTAATGTTTTATCTGATAAGCTGAGTGGTGAAACACAGGTCTTTACTGTGCCCTTCTTTACACGTTCCCTTCTGAAATATTTCACAATAAATGTTTTAAATGAATGGGTATGAGGTAAGGAAGCAGAGTCAGCACATATCGCTCTTGTAAAGGAGGAAATTCACAAAGATTGACGAAGGTTTCTCCTAGGTCAGAGATGTAGAGACCCTTGGAAATCACCCAGATGGGAGTCAAAAGGAAGGGAAACATTCTCCAGAATGTTCTGGACTCATTCTACAGCACTGTGATGATTATAAATAAAATCAGATCTTCACCAGCCTAGGAAGTATATAATTAATATATACATTTTAATTAATGAAGCAATCTTCTGCAATAAATAATCCATTTTGCCTATGTTTTAATGTACTAAACAACCTCTATATACAATATCACTTCACTGGCCAAAAAAAAACACTGTCTAGATTACCTATGCAAATGTCAAATTTTAGTATGGAATTGCACTAATATTCATCACATATACTTCTGGTCTTGTATGGTAGCTCTGTCTCGTAAGTATTTTCTCAGTGAATGGATGAATAAATGGGATGAGTGAAAATCACTTAAAGAATTAGTGTGTGCTGAAATGGCTCAAATTCATGTTGATTGCAGCCAAAGCACAAATTTCAACAAATATGAAGACCTACCACTCATCAAGCCCTGTGCTAGACAGTAGGGATGTGAAGACAGTCAAACTGCTTCCTAAGAATCCATACCATAATTGCATCATTACACTTACTACCTTTTATGGAAACGACTCCCCCATTCTCCCGCGCCCTTTGTCAAAACAAGGATTTTGCTCCATTTCTCTCTCTATCTCTACTCAGCAAGTAGGCACAGATATAGGTAGATAAATGTGACAGTTAAACTGTAGAGTCAAATACAAGTTCTTTGGGGGCCCTCTGGTATTTGAGGATCTTTTGCAATTATGTGCATATCTGTTCATATGGACACCAGAGATTCCTTTACAGCTGTAAGAACAGCAAATGTTAGCAGCTAGATATGTCTCTGCTTTCCCATAGTAAAGTGTTCTAATTGTTTTCTTTTCCTTCTACCTGTCTTATTGAAGTTCATTTCCCCCCTTCAGACAATACGATTACTTTACGAGAAAAAAGTACGTGTTTGTTGTATAAAAATATTTTATAAATACTGTGTTTAAAAAGAAATTCTAATTTTAAGAGATATATCATTTTTACCTTTCTCCACCATCTTCCTCCACAGCTGCATCTGGTTCTGTGCTTTCTGGCCACCAAGAATGAGGGTCCTAAAATTTGGTCTAGAATCCCAGTCCATTGCAGGATGCCAGCCAAGAGCTGGGAAGACTCTGGAATAGTGTTTCTAGAGCAGGCCAGAGTCAGACACCGACTGCCCTGTCAACAGCCATCCCCTGCTCCTGCCTGGCTGTGCCTGGTGCCAACAGACTGGGAGGCGAGGAAGACAAGCACGTGGGCACAGCTTCCTGCCAGGGCAGGAGCCAGCCCGGAGGCCATGGCCTGAGAGCCCGCTCCGAGAGGCTGCGGTTTGTCCAGTTTAACCAGTTCAACCAGCGGGAACACCACACCTCAGCACGTAGGGACCAGAGCGGGGTGGCAGGACTTCAACAAGTCAGACGTCTGCTTAGCAAAGCCACCTTGAAGTCAAACTCTTCCAGGGCAGAATCACCATCCATCACCTCTATCATGTAAATGGAAAACCTATTACAGCAAGATGCCTTTCTCCATTCAGTGATCAACACATCTATCCTGGTTCAACCCTCATTCGCAGATCAGCCCAAGTCATATTTCACCATTTTATCCAGATGAATATATAGAAAGCCTTGTCTTAGAATTAAGCAGTCTCTGCCTGCTTTTTTTTTTTTTTTTTTCCTGCCTGCTTTTTTCTGCAGCAACAACTCAGAGAATGCGTGAATCAGTCAGTAGGAGGGGAGGGGAAGGAAAACGTGGTTGATACACCCTAAAAAGGGGGGCTGGGGAATTGAAATATTTATAACTAGAGTATAGTCTTCATGGAGTGGGGCTAAAATATTTCACAAGCAGGCGAAACTGTAAAAATTCAAAATCAAGATACTGACAGGAAAGACAAGTTTCAGAACACTCTTTATAATGTGGAGATAAGGTAGTGAGAAGTCTAACTGCTGAGGAACTGGATTCCTGGCTTCCAACAGTGCTTGGTCCATTCATTTATGGCAGTAAATAAATGTTATGAAAGTTCATGTAGAAACCATTATCTAAATGGCTAAATATGAAAGGCTTGCATTATGGCCAGGCATGCATTTCTGGCAGGGAAGTACAAGTTTGCTCACAATGTCTTTTTTTAGATTACTTTGAGGAAGAATGTCATCACTGGAATACTGCAAACCATAACAAGTTTCGTCTTTTTTTTTATTATGGAATGAGAAATGACATCAGTTTACATGTCATCTGAGAAGAAAGGAATTTATTTTATTGAAAGGCATCCAAATCTCCCTTTCTTTGAGAGGCTTTGTTACTGAAACAAACTTTACCATTGTCAACTGTTTGACCATTTATGGGATTGGTAGCTAAATAAAAGTTTGTTTCATCAAGTCTGTACATTTGTACATATTTTATTGACCTAGTCATTTTACCAGTATTATACACCCATGACAGTCTTAAGGCGATACTAACATTTAAAGCCCCATTATTCTAAGCTCAGTAGTAAAATGCCATGAAGAATGTGAGATCCTTTTATTTATCTGTGTGTGTGGATACTGCATATATATGAAATTATCTCAACCCACCCCACAATTCCTTCATGACCCGCAAACTATAGCTTCTAATGTTTTAATTGTCCTCAATTATATCCCCACAGCTACGGCCTGTGTTCTGTCCCTTGGCATCTTTCACCTGAATTCATCCAATGATCTCCCAACAAATCTCCCCAACTTTAATCTTCCTGTCTACAGTCCACTTTCCAACCAACTCCACTATTCTACTCAAGTCATTTTTGAGGCTCCCGCAGCCTCGAAGATAAAGTCCAAAAGCCTTCATGTGGTACCCAAAGTTCTCATGACCTGGGTCAGTTTTTATCCTTCCAACCTCTTCACCCAATTCCCCCGCTCACATTCCATAGGCCAACCACAGGGAAATAGTTGCAGTTCTGGAAAGCACCATACACTCTCTTACCTATAAGCCTTCACATCTTCAGCTTCCTCTGCCTAGAAAACACTTCTTCCCAACTTCCGTACCCCTCCCTGAAACTTTTACCTGTTAAACTCCTACTTGCCCCTTAGGACTTAACCCTGGCATTACTTCCACATGGAAGCCTTCTCTGACACACCTCTGCCCCTACACCTTGGTCAAATGCCCTCTGTATGCTCTCTGGGTCCTATGTGCTTAACACGTTTGTAGGACGAATCATTTACCCTAACAAACATCTCCAGTTGCACGAAACCTCTGATGTGACAATGATCATTGCTTGCCATCTCATGAATATGCCCTGTACATGCCCACCTCCACACCTTTGCTCACACTGTTCACCCACCCTGGGACGGTTTCCTTCTTCTTCAGAGATTTCTCTGAACATTTCAACTCTAGGCAGTATTGCTGACCTCTGAATTCATGGCACATTTTGTGTATGTTTCTCATTTGACATTTATTTATACACAGTGCCAGTGACATCATTTCTATTGTAATTTTTGAGTTATTTACCTTTTTTATAGATATACATCTAGTCCCCTGCTAATTATACTTTAAGCAACTTAAAAACAGGAACAGATATCACTTTGCATTCCTCTTCTTTCTCCTCCGAATTCACACAGTTCAGCACAGATAATCAATACACATCTTTTAACATTTGTTATATGATGAGGAGAAGACTAACAAATGAAGAGAAGTCTACACAATGTAACAAATATGTTTCATTTTCAAGCAAATAAATTATTTCAAATGAGATCATAAACAAAATGAGAAATCCATGACCATGAACATAATTTACTGTAGGCTGGCACGTGAATGTAAAGCCTTGGGAAGCAGCAGCTGCAGTGGAAACTCCAATTATCGTGCCAAGAGTGTGAATGCACTCAGCTGTAGGACAAGCCATATGTCAATCAAAAGTGGAATAAAAACAAGATGTATACTCTCCATACCAATTTGTATGTATATTTAATCAAAGAACTCAGAGTCATATGGCAACAGCAAAAGAAAAACAAAGGAAACATTAAGAAAATACAAAGCACTAAATGTCAGAAGCCAATCAAACATATCATTAACACAATAACTGTAAGTGGGTTAAACTCCCCTAAAAACCTTCTCACATTGGATCATAAACAAAATCCAATTATATGCCTCCTAGAAGAGATACACATTAAACAAAGTGACTCCAAGAGGCCTGCTCATCCCACAAACATTTTTGTAGGGTATCTCCTATATACCAATATTATACTAGGTGACATAAAGGTTACACGTTAAAAGATAGACAGATATACGTGGCAAATGCAGACGAAAAGGAACCAAGAGTCACAATATTAACATTAAAGAAGAAGTGCTACACCAGTCAGAATGGCCATCATCAAAAAATCTAGAAACAATAAATGCTGGAGAGGGTGTGGAGAAAAGGGAACACTCTTGCACTGCTGGTGGGAATGTGAATTGGTTCAGCCACTATGGAGAACAGTATGGAGGTTCCTTAAAAAACTACAAATAGAACTACCATATGACCCAGCAATCCCACTACTGGGAGCAGTGCTAAAGGCAAAAGTATTATGTAAAACAAAAAATTGTTTTTTATTTGTGTGTCTGTTAATGTAGAATACAATCCACTGGAATCCTCACTGGACGTGATAAATACAGCTATCTATCTAGTATACTTGTTACAAGTATTAAGTAAGAAAATTCATCTACAACATCTAACTCAATATCTGCCACATTTTACATGCTCAGAAACTATTGGTTGTTTTTAGTATCCGTATTAGTAACAGTAGTATTAACAAGATACAATAGTCATTGATATTAATGCTACAGATAACATAGAATTAAAGTATACAAAGGAAAACATTGCAAATACAGGAGAAATTTACAAAATCAAAATAAGATAAGAATGAGTAAGCTTTACCACAGTTTTTTTTTTGTTGTTCTTGAAGCAACAAGTGACCAAAAAAAGGTACCAAGATCTAAATAATAATGACTGATTATATCTGCTGTTTTCTGTGTGTATGTATATACATAAACATTTTTATACATTCTGCGAACTCTATGATCTACAAAATGATATACTTTTCCATAGCTATGGAATATTTACCAAATTTGATCATTTATAAAATAAAAATAAAAATTACCATTGCTAAAGCAAAAGATAGGCATTATTCTCTGACATCTACAAGAAAAAACCTGGAAATAATTTAAGAAATAGTAGCAAACAAAACAAAACAATATTTGTTCACCTAAATAGCTCTCAGATCAAAGAGAATATCAAAACTAAACTTATAGAATAATTTAAAATAATAGTAGTAGAAACACTACATAGAAAAACTTGTGAGATGCAGGCAAAACTGTGCTCAGAGGTAAACCAACATCTTTGAATGATTTAAAAAAATAAGAATAAATGAACAAATATTTATATTCAAAAGATAGAAATATAAACTTAGAAAAAGCATAGAAAGACTAATAAGGATTGAAGTAGAAATGATTTTAAAGACAGAAAATATAAACAATTTAAAAATAAACTCAACGTCTTATCTCCACAAAGACAAAAATATACCCATGATAATACTATGATGAAAAAAGAAAATTCACAAAGATTCACAAATAGAAATTATAAAGTGGGTATGAGAATTTATAGAGATATAGATATAGATCTTTATACATATATACACAAACATATATAGAAATATAAATGCACATAGAAATATATATATAAATACAAACATATAAATGAATATATAAATATACATATATATATGGAGAGAGAGAGAGAAAGCGAAGAATCTCTCATAAAACATACATTATACTTGGCCTAATAATTTTGAAGAGCTCCGTAGTCTAAAGACAAGTTTCTCTTGAAAAAAATTATTAAAATTAACTGAATAAAAATAGGAAAACTGAACAAGTTAAAGAAGAACTTGAGGAAAACTGTCCCCCAGTTCCTTTTTTCAAAGTTGTTACATTGTTACACAAAACTAATTTCAAGGGAAAGATAATTTCCATTCAATGATAATAATATCATCATCTTCATCATCATCATCATCTTTACCATCATTAGCTCAACAGAAGCCACATTTATTTAATGCTTACAATGAGCCAGGAACTGTGATAAGGGCTTTGCATATATAATCTTATTTAATCGCACAAAACCTTTTAGGGTAGATGCTCGTGTTACATTTTATAGGTGATGAAAATGATGTTTAGACAAGTTGAAAAACCAGCCCAAGGTTATAAAACTGGCAAGTGAATAACCCAGAATTCAAACTGAGGTCTGTGTATATCCCCAAAGCCCAGTTTCTAAAACACAGTAAAAGATGAACACCTTCTAAATTAATTTTGTGAAACATGCATAAACCTGATAGCGATATTGATGAAGCTAGTAATTAATAAAAAAGGAAAACTACAAGCCAAGCTCACTTACGAAGCCTCCAATAAAAGAGAAACAAATCAAGACCAGCAGTTCAAAACGGAAGAAAGGATCATAAACAAGAATGGTTTGCTATGATTTAATCTATTACAATGCTAGATCAAGTAGTTAAGTTTATACACATTTATATAAAGCTAAAAAATGTTTGTGAAATTCATCATTTATTCCTGACTTTTGCTCATCTAAAGTGAATCAGAAATAGAAGAGTACTTCCATAATATGGTAAAGAAGTTCTACCTAAAACTAATTGCCAAATACAGTAAATAATAAAACACAGGCATCCTTCCTCTTTGTATCAGAGGCAATACAAGAAGACATCAACAAAACATTTCTAGTTGATACAATGAGAATAGAAAAAGAAAACAAGGAGATATATAAATATTGGGGGAAAATTAACATTTTCAGACTTTTCTTTCTTTGCTTTGGAAAGTGAAGGAAAATAAGTCGATCAAGTTTGTTAAGTCCATACTTCAGGTCATGAATGGTATCAGTGCTTTAAACATATTAAACACGACCTTCCACGTGTTAATTTTTTTGTTTTTTGCACATGCTGATTCAGAAAATAGCTTATGATTGAAACCTACTACGAGTTCAGTAACACTTAAAAGTGTTTGTCATTCATTAATTCATGATTTTGTATGTATGTATACACACATGTACATTACATACCTCTATATGCTTTTGAAAAATAGTAGTACACGTATGGCTGCTTGGAGTTCATATGAATTTACACACCCTTTGCAATAACTCTGCATCTCCCCCCCCCCCCCCCCCCCCCCC
>NW_020175011.1:1198699-1296695 GCF_003031525.2 Neophocaena asiaeorientalis asiaeorientalis
CACACAGCTGATGGCCCACAGGCGGGAACAATTGCTAGAGAAATCCTCAGAAATCAACAAAACAAAAAACCTGAGTGGGATGATCTCTTGATCTGACATGATCTGCAAGACTACTCAGGAATGGCTTAGTGTCTCACCATTTTATGAAAGCCGTGAAAGACACCTGATAAGCACATAAAGTTTAGTTCCTATACTTACATACTGAAGTAGAGGGACTGTGACGCACCCACGTGATTCCTAATGAGGAAAGAGACAAGAGGGAAAACCAAGTTCTCAAATTTTAGCAGAGAAAGATCTATATTGCATATTAAATATAACCAAAATTATTGCGGCAAGAGAAGAGGATGCAGTGTTGAGTGAGACGAGTTATTCACTGTCTAAGGAAGGAGCATGCATAGTTCATAAGCATACATCTCCACTACCTCCCAATGGAGTCCTGTATGTACACGCAGAAAGACTTAAAATTCAAATCGTGAACGATGACAATTAAATGGAAAGCAGCAACGTAATGATGGAGAATTCATCCATTAAAGCTTTTCCATTCAAAATGGATTTCAGCCAGAAATCAGTTCTTTATTCCTCCCTGTAGTATGCATTCTTGGTAGCTCCCTTCAGAACACTGCCAACACCATTACACATTTGCTTTATATAGCTTTCAAGTTGCTCTGCAGTTTCCCTCTGGCCAAAGAACTTTATAAAACCTACTGAGGGAATAAGAAGCACAGACAGGTCGTCTCCCAGGCTTGGAATCCGTTGCCTGAGCCATTTCTATCTAAATTTCTGTCACTTCCAGTACAGTTGGAGTGGCTAGTGATCTCAGCTAATTATCATTTTATCACTGAACTTAGTTGACTGTATGAGGATAAACTGATGACCTGCATTCAGTTCTCTTTGCATCATTTGTCACCGCTCATACTGAGATTTTTTTCATCCTGGCAGATGTAGGAACAAGTCCAACCCTGGCTCTTATTAGTGGGGAATTTTTTTTTTACCTTGCCCTTCTGGACTTCTGTCTCCTGATCAGTAATAGGGGGAACATTATCACATGGAATTATCATAGTAATGAGATTAAAGTACCCGGTTTGCCTTAGGGTTTGCCCAGGGAAGTTTCCTCACTTGTCCACTCTTGTTCTAAGGCGTCCTATGTTCCCAATTGTAGGGATTAGTCCATGGACTGTCTTCTGGCTGCCACCTGTGTCCAACTCTGGTTTGAAGGCTGTTAAATGAATTTTAATATTAGAGCCTGCCTTGGGAAAACATTTTATCAGCTCCTTCAAGACTCAAAACTCATGGAATCTTTCCGTCTCTATTCTTTCCTTTACTCTGCCAACAATTGGAACGGGTGCCTTCGATTCAAAGCATATTAAAGAATGTATTGCTAAGCTGCTCTATAATTGTTCTCAGATGCATGCCTCATTTCAACTAAATGGTACAGTCCTTAAAAAAAAAAAGAATGCTTTCTACTCCCTTGCTCCTGTACAATAAAGCCTAATTTAGTTCTTTATACATAGTGGGCACTCATTAGATACTTGTTCACCCACTATTACTTTTATGGGACAAATCAGAGAATTTTTCATAAACAAACATGAGTCTATCTCATTTCTCAAACACATTTTTAGAAGTGTTTGACTTTAAAAAGTCCTTTAAGGATAATGCTGTGGTAAATTACCTTTAATACATCAATAAATTCAGATGGTTAAATAGTGGGCAGAAATTTCTACACATCATCTTGCTCTTAAAGTTACAAACAATTTTAGACTTGATGCAAATAAACTCGGCAACATCTAGGACCAGATCCTAGAGGTCAGTTAGCTGTCGTCCAAATGTCCAGGGGCAGGTACTGTGTTTGGTCAAGCAAATAACACACCTCTGCAAAACTCAGCCTTTGTGTTGCCTTTATCTACTGAGAAAAGCAGAAGTCATAAGATCACAGACTTGAGAACTGAAAGAAAATTAACGAGATCAGGCGGTCCGGCCCTCTACTTTAGAGAAGCACCTATTATTATTACCATTTTACTGGCCAAATGACTAAGACCCAAAGTGTTCTGATCATTTTTCCAAGGTAACTGTTGATGGAGGGGAGATTGTCATGGTTCTGTTGGTGACTAGAAGTAAAGTTCTCTGGTCTTTGGGTCTAGCACTCTTTTTGCTATATCATATGCAAGTTTAAAAATTCCTCACATCTCTAGACTCAGGATGAACAAGATGACTGAGATTAAGAGTAGCGCCCAGGGCTTCCCTGGTGGCGCATTGGTTGAGAGTCCGCCTGCCGATGCAGGGGACACGGACTCTTCCCAGTCCTACATCAGGAGCAATGATTTCCTGCTTGTGCCACCAAAGGCTCCATGTGCATCACTTTGGCTCTCCCTAAACATCTCCCTTTCTGCAGATTCTAGGTCAGTGTGGCTCATGTCTTGTCTTTCCTAATGTCTCACTGATTGTACATTTTTGAGACAATGATTAATTCATATTCAAAATCATTCCAGTGCCTAGCACAATGTCAGCCACATAGTAGGTTCTGAATAGTTTCTGAAAGAGTAATGAGTGCCTCGGAGGTGCTGAGTTGCCATGAGTAGTTTGATCAATGAGATTGGTAAAGGAAACATCTGCCATATTTTCCATCTTCTTTACCATCACAGGGTTTCCTAATTAGGCTCTTTTCAATACCTTGCCATAACCTTCAACTGGGGTCTTGGGGCAGACTCATGCGTCACATAGCAGAAGCATGAGGCTTGGCAACTCAACTGAGTTACCACTCCAACTCAACCAAAGCTGCCTTCAGCTGAGAGCTTTCATTGTAGGCAAACATTGACCACCATTCACTCAATCATTCAGCTCTTTCTTTGGGCTCAACTCTGACATTTATAAATGAGGAAATAAAAGGAAATTATTTACTCCTACAGCTATAGGGAGATCATGGCAACCTTGTGAAGAAATATTCTCCCAAATGCAGTGACGTCCTCGACATCTTACAGGTGATTCTACTCTACTGTAAAATTATTGACTTTTTCTGTTCTGCCAGTTTCCACACAAACGCCTAGTTTTAATGTCCTGGTGTTTTCAATCAAGGTAAGCATGAGGAACACATTTTTTTCTAGATTATATTTACGTTTTAATAATATAAGCCATTATGCCCATATTGAGAATTCATTCTGGTTTAGTTTCTCTTTTCTAATATGGTCTTACGTTACAATGAAAACACTTGCCGAAGACCTGGGAACAATGTGGATGCCAGGAGAGAACAGAGCGCCATAAAGTTAGGAAAGGTAGAACTTTCCACCCTACCACCGACCCATCAACTTGACCTTGGACTCACACCGAAATCCAGCACAGGTCTGAGATGGATTCAGGAACTGGTCTTAGTGGGGTGTCTCACCAGTCCAGAGTCTCAGGATATGGCCTTCCCTACCTTGCCCTCCCTTCCCCAGAACCCAAGGAACTTGATCCCAAGAGGCCTCAGAAAGGGCTTTAAGTGTCATTCTTTAAAGTAGCTGGTAACACCAACAGCGGTGTTAACAGGGAGAACTGCAGCTACCCAAATCAGGAGCAGCTGCTGAAACTCAGTAGTGATAGACGTTGGCAGCAGGAATTCAAAGATTCCACCCTTGAGACAACATGGTTCTATTGCTCAGTTGAGGTACAGGGAACCAGAAGAGGTGGGAGAGGATCTGCCTGTGCATTCAAGGCTAGAGGGATGGGGCCATAGAGGACAAAGCTTAGTAACCAGAAGTATTAATCTCAGCTCTGCGATTATAGCATCCACAGAGGGTCCCTCAGCAGCTGAATCTTCTCCACTCTGGCAGATTTGTTGTTAGGTATTTATCCTTGTAGGTTTTCAAAGGTTTTAATGTATCTCCCTCCCCCTATTCAAATGCAATGTCCATCTCAAAAGTAGGACAAAGGAGCTTATTAAAAGTACGTCAGTAAAGTGCCTGTGGTTTCTATAGTCAAACAGACCTGAGTTCAAATATTGACTCTACCATGCATTAGCTATTTGACCTTGGACAAGTAATTCAACTTCACTTGAGCCTCAACTGCCCATCTGCAAAATAACCATCTTTTGAGGAAGGAAGTGAGGTAAGATACACAAAGCCCTTGACACATGGTAAATACTAATACAGTAGCTATTGTCATGGTTTGTTGTTAGAATAGGGTCTGGCACACAGTAGGTACTCAATAAGTAAGTATTAATGGGATCGTATCATCAGGATTCCTATAGCAGATGAAAAATGAGATGGGGACAGTTGCCTGGTACATGAGGTCTGGAATGTAACCTCCAGGACAGGAGAGACAAACCTAAAATAGTCCTGGGAAACAATAAACTTACACCCCCTCCACCCCTCCTCACAACTCTCCTGCTTCAGAATTCTATTTCTTTCTAGGCAGACATGGTATTGGAAAGGCTCTTGTCTTAATGGAGTAAAGAATTACCAATAATCCAAGTCCAAACTAAAATAAAAGTTATCAAGTGTGGGATTCTCTCCATCAGTCTGGACTCTAAGTACAAACAGGATTTTACTTAGAGCTTCACAACTGGAGATGTCATTTATTTCTCCTTAGATTCAAATCCTAATAAACAAGAGATGTTTTTCCCCCACGCAATTCTCCCATCACCACCACCAGCAACACAAAACGACTTTGTGTCCCTGTGACATCAACACAACACACCTCTTTGTGTATCCTGACCAGCTTCCCCTCCCCCACCTTCTGCAGGCCCCTCAGTAACTGAGAACAAGACTGACACTTCGACTGCCGGTCAAGGGTGTATATTCTAGGGGAAGAGGGGAGGTGGCTGGCTGCGCATATGAGCCAGCCACTAATGAACAGTGTTGACAGTCCAAACCATTGGATCCCATTAACCTGTTTTCACTCAATCAGGGGTAACCATTGCTACCCAAGATGAAAATATTCTATTAGCATGCAACCTTGGTGAACTTTTTACAATTAATGACTTCACTTATTCAACTTTCCTAACCCTGGCCTTCTGTGCTTCTATCTCTTAGGAAAACTGCATGCTATTTCCAAAGACTAATATGAGGCATCTACTTTCTCAAAAAAGTCAAGAGACATTACAGCCTGCAGTTCCAAGGACAAGAAAAACTATAGCAGGACATGACACAACAACAAATTAATGCTTTTCACATTGTCTAGCAGCCTTCACCCTGAATGTGTATGATTAAAATAAGAACCTGATGTTACTTTGCCATGCGGCCACAGATACTTTTAAGGTGAGCGGATCACACAACCTCAGGGCTTTGTAAATTGCAGGGAGAAGGTCCTCAAAGCTCTGAGTCAGAGCTCAGCTATTCGGGGGATTCCATTCACCTCCCTGGGGGTTAATAAAGCACAGAAGACAACCAGTTCTGGCCCCTGATGATAAACAAGGGAAAGAACCCAAAACTCCACCGAATTTTGATGGATAAAAGAAGCCCTAAAAAGACCTACCTTAAAGAGTTGGAATGTTCAAAACAAAGGCAATATTAATAGAAATGTTTGTGCTAGGTGAAAGCTATGACATGGCCCAGAATCCCCCCAACAGAGCCCATCCAAATGTGCATCGTCAACCAATGGTAGAGGTAGGGTCCTTAGGATCATTTGGGGGCAGGAAGGAAAATCGGACTTAAGATTAGAAACTGGCTATGCAGAATCCACATGTGGGTTTTGGAGAATGGATTGTGGTTCCTGGGGTATCCTAGGAATCATCAATCATTTGAAAATACATCCTGTGAGCCTGTATTTAAGGTGCAATGAGAGATGCAAAGTAGTGGCATGTAAAACACCAGTGGTTCGTAACCACTGGGAAATTATATTCTCATTAGAAAACGGGTCACGTGAAATATGGAGAGGACTGAAACTAAGAGAGACTGTTTGGCTCTGTGGTACACTGATACAAAGAACACAATTGGAATAGCAGAGGGAAGAGTGGTTTCTCCACTGTCCTGGGAGAGGGCATTTCCAGCATTCCCTCCCTCCCTGTTATTCTGAAGGATACCTCACCGTGTGTGCCAAGGACTGGATAGAGTGCCCCTTCACCTCCTGCCCACAGAGCAGGACCACACATCTCAGGCTCAACCAGCCAGACTGATGCTCTCACCTGTTTCTGGATCTAGACCTATCGATGCAAAGACATGGAGATAAGGAGGTTCACTCACAGCGTCTACAGTGCAGCTCCTCAATGGCCGCGATGTCCTGGCCTTATGCCTTTGCCCAAGACAGTCCCTGGCTTCCTGCTTCTGAGCCACTGGGCTTGCCTCAGTTCCATTCTGTTTGCTGGTTGTCCAGGCTCCTGCTGACTCTGACTGTGGCTCTGTAAGCTGGATTCTCTTGTTGTGACCAAAACTACTGACTTCTATGGCCATCCTACTTATAGGGAATCTCCTTGTTTCTACTGTGTTGTTATTAGCTTTTGAAAATAAGAACTGTGCTTATTCATCTTTCCTAGTCCTGGAGCTCTTGACACCCATGACTCCTCAGGAAGTGTATAGTTAATTGAAAAAAATTTAAAGGCAGCAAACAATGAGTATTCTTTTGTGTATGTGTTTCTTTCACCACTACCTGGCGTGAAGTAGATGCCCATCTTGGTATCGTTGAGAGAACCCTGCCTTTGGAGTCCAATTAAATTCTACCTCTTACTTGGAATTCTTCAGGGCCTCAGGCAAGTCACTTAACCATCCCGAGCCTCAGTCTCCTCATTTGTAAACAGGGGCAATAATTCCTACTTCACTGGACTACTGTGAAAATTAAATGAGACATTAAATTGGGAAATAATAGTCTTTTCGGTAAGTGGTGCTGAAACAATTGGATATCCACTTGCAAAAGAATGAAGTTGACTCCTACCTTCCTCATATCATATACAAAGATTACTTCAGAATGGATCACAGACCGAAAGGTAAGAGCTAAAACTATAAAACTCTTAGAAGAAACATGGAAGTAAATCTTCATGGCCTTGGATTAAACAATGGATTTTCAGAAATAACAAAGAAAAGCATAAGCAAAAAGAAACAGATACACTGGATTGCATCAAAATTTAAAACTTTGCGGATCGAAATATATCATCAAAAAAATGAAAAGACAAGCCATAGAATGGGAGGATCTATTTGCAAATCACACATCAGATAAGGGTCCAGTACCAGAATACACTGGATTTGTCTGGGGTGAATAAGAGTGACTGCTAATAGGTAGATGGTTCCTTTTGGGGGTGAGGGGAAGGATGGATTGGGAGTTTGGGGTTAGAAGATGCAAACTATTATATATAGAATGGACAAACAACAAGGTCCTACTGCATGGCACAGGAAACTATGTTCAGTATCCTGTGATAAAACATAATGGAAAAGAATATATATATATGAATCACTTTGCTGTGCCCCAGAAACTAACACATCATTGTAAATCAACTATACTTCAATAAAATAAATTTTAAAAATTATATAATGGTGATGGTTGCAAAATCTGTGAATATACTAAAAACCACTAAGTTATACACTTTTAGTGGTATGTGAATATCTCAGTGAGGTTACCAAAAAATTAAATGGCACAGTGTATACATAATAGAGTACATATATAAAGTGTACACATAGAAACTTTGCATACAAATATACATGCAGTAAGTGTTCAAAATGTTGTAGATTTTGTTGCTTTTACAATATTTATGATGATTGAATGATTAGGCAGAAAGTACTTTAAATAGAGTGACTAATGGAAGATGCTTCAGGCTAGATTAGGATAAGAATTCCTCCCACACAAAGCCATTAACCTGATGTATTCTTTTGTAAGAATCCTCTATATTCCTATCAGGGGCTGTAAGTTGTGTCCATATGTGTCTCACCTGTCCTGACTGTATCCAATGCCCCAGACAGTTCTGTCCTCCTTGGCCGTTATCCTTTCAGTCAAAACATGTTCCTGAGGAAACACTGTCTCCTCCTAGGGGTTGGATTCTGACTTTCTGTGGCCTCACCTCTCAGAATTTTTTTCTCATTGCTTACTTATCATGAATGAATTTACCACAAAAATCTATTTCTTGATATTCAAATTCTTCATATAAAGTCAAGAGTTTGTTTGCTTTTGGATTTTTGTTGTTGTCATTGTTCATTTGTTTGTCTGTTTCTCATACAAGTATAGCAAAAAAGGTTAGAAGAGCACATTCCAGAATTTTAAGAGTGAGTGCCTCTGGGTGATGAAGGGATTATACGTAATTTTTTTATCCTCTTCCATATACTTTGTGGTGTGGTATTTTCCAAATGTTCTACAAAGAATCATTATTTAAAACACACTATAAATAGAAAAACATTACATACTTAAATGTTATTAATTGCCTCAAGATGGTTATCTCCAAAGTGAAGATAGCCCCCAAAGATGTATCAGAATGTTCACTGGACTAAAAGGTCTGTGTGTGTGAAAGAGAGAGAGTCAGGTGTGTGTATATTTTGCCTTTGTTGTGTGGCTTCCCATGGGATTAGGAGGACATTCACCTTTGCCAATTTCAGGTCAAGCCTCTAGTCAAATGTTTAATCCAGTCTGCAGAACTTAACATGGCAATTTGTACCATTGCTCATACATCTTCTGAACTTTCCTTGGCCCCTCTTGGTTGGATTTTTCCTAGACGAAGAAAACCTGTGATTTGTATCATCAAGCCACCACCCATACATTTACTATCTTGCAAAAGTTGTAGTCTAGACAATAATTAAAGTCAGAAGTGTAGCTTAATTAAAGCACATCTTTCCCAAGCCCTGAGGGTCATTCCTTGGCACTCACATACAGCCCGTGGTGTTTACATAGACTGTTCTAGGGATACAATGGGGAAATCCTTTCAGGAACAACCTCCTTTTCCAGTCTCTTAGATGGAAGCTTAGAAGGAACCAAAGTAGTGGTGGCTGGTTTAGGTGGGTGAAGAAGATGAAAACAGGATATTTTCCTAAATGGACATTTTCCTAAAGGACAAACGTCAAGAATCACAGTGGCATAATTAAGACATCAAGGAAATGGAACTGAATTTGATCAGTCAGACGTCTAGTAAATCCATAGACAGAAAATGTCCCAGACATCACAAACCAGCAACTTGAGGGGCTTTGATGGCCTTCAGATATATTTCAGTTGGCCTACAGACTTTTTTTTTTTTTTTTTTGCGGTACGCGGGCCTTGTGGCCTCTCCCGCCGCGGAGCACAGTCTCCGGACGCGCAGGCTCAGCGGCCATGGCTCGCGGGCCCAGCCACTCCACGGAATGCGGGATCTTCCCGGACCGGGGCACGAACCCGTGTCCCCTGCATCGGCAGGCGGACTCTCAAACACTGTGCCACCAGGGAAGCCCTTTTTTTAAATTAATGCTAGCATTTAAAAATGGGAAGATTTTACCTAAAAATCAGATTTCCAGCTTTTAAATAATTTTAAAAAATTAAAACACAGAGCTAGCTCCTTTTTGGTGACAATTGCTGATGCTGTGTAACAACTACGTCCTTCAGCCATTCACAGGACATGCTCTCCGAATCACCCACTTCCTCACACACTCTGCCATCTCTACCACAATGAGATCCATGATTTTGTATTTCTTAATCCTGGCAGGCTTCCATTATTTATATCACCTGTATAGCCTTTGAAGACATTGGGTCTGAGGCTCTACCTACCTCTCTACCTCCAAACCCCTTCCCTTTGCATATGCCGTACCACAATCTTTCCTCTACCTGGGATTCTCCTTTCTTTTTGCTCACTGGTGCCTTGTTAAAAGACAGATCAGGATTCAATCCTAGGCATCTTAAACTTCCGAGAGAAGAATAGAATGGTATGGTATAACTAGATTTGGAGTCAGTAAACCCAGACTCAATTCCCAGTAATAACTGGAATTAACTTGTATCATCAGAAAAATGTGGGTTCAGATCCCAGCTCCTCACTTCTCTTGAGCAATGTTTTTAACCTCTCTGAAGCTCATTTCTTAGCAGTGAACTGTAAATATTTGCCCTGCCTGCCTCACAGCATTGTTGTGAAAGATGTTCTAAGAAGGTAACAACACTAAAGAAAGTTCATAGGAGTAAACCAATTTAAGATAATTTGGCAGGGCATGGGGGATTAATTATTAAAGTACTTTGGATGGGTTGGTGAAAAATACATCTTATCCAATTTTCCAAATTCTCTATCTGAAATAGCAAATAGTATAATAATGTGCTTCCTAATTTGTTTTTACCATTTACCCAACTCTGTGGATTGTCCACTAAATATGCCGAAGTGTTTCGTGTGTATATGACCCTTCTTCCTAATTCTCCAGAAGACCCCAAAACTAAAAATCTGTCTGCCCCAGTGTCTACAGTGTTCACTATTATAGAAGTTTCCAAATACAAGAATTTTTTAACTGGCTTATGGCATACATCTGTTATGTACAACATTTACTTTTTTATGTGAGTGTAGGTATAACTATGGCATTCTGATGTGTGACACCTAAAAAAGTGGGACTACAGAGAACTTGGTCACAATACAAATAACTCTTTTAAATTGTTTTGAAACATTTTCTCTGAATATGAAATTAATAGATATTTATTACAAATAACTTGGTTACGGCTTTAATTCTTATAAATATTTATTACAGATAATACTGTTAACATTTGATGCATTTCCTTCTGGTCTCTTCTCTCTGTAATTGTTTTTTATTTAGCATCATTTAATTGACTATTTTTCAAAATTCCTGTTTTAAATTTCTATACAATATTTCATCTTACGGTTGTAACATTTTACTTCTTTGATTACAATGGTGAAGCTGCATTTTACTGATTATGGTATTAATATACGTGAATTAAAACCAAATTACAGCAATACAAAAATGTACAATAAAAGAAAAATTATCTTCTCATTTTAGTGGAAGTGCTTTCAAACTTTTGTTTGTATGCAGACACATACATGCGGATAAAGACATATTTTTTAAAAATGAGTTTATAATACACACTTACTTTTAGCTTACATTTGCCACTTACTATCTCATAGGCATCATTCCTATCTACCAGACCTATATCCGTATTTAATGGCTGCATGGTGTTCCATTGTGTGGTTGTACTACAATTTATTCAGCAATCACCTACCAATGGCTTTGGATTATTCAGTTTTCACTAGCTTAAGTGTTAGTGTAATAAATATCCTATACATAATCTTTGTAGACTTAGTGATTATTTAAGATAACGTTTATAGCAGTGTATTGCTGAGTCCTAATTATGCTCTCTCCCACCCAAATTGCTCCTTGCCCCAAATTCGTCCTAATTACATTCCCACCTAGATAAATGAGAATGCCCGATTTCTACTTCTTCATCAATGAGGATGGTTTAGTTGTTGCTAATAATAGATAGTGTAATAATATCTCATTATTTTCATTTGTATCCTGTTAATTTATAATGAGATTGAACATCTGTTCAAATGCTTCTTGGTGATTTATACTTCTCCTTGGAAACTGCATTTCATTTCCTTTAACCATTTTCTATTGGGATAGTAATCTTTTTCTTATTGATTTATAAGAGCTCTCACCAGTCCGTAATCTATATGACAATTCTATTGATGGGTAGTTGTTTTCTTCATTTTAGCATTAATATAGTAATGAATAGTTTTGTAAGTAGATATTTGTATGTATCACACATTATCTCCTATGAACAGGTTAAATTAAAACAGAATAGATTAAGGTAAAATAGAATTGATTAAGAGACTCTAACACATATTGCTAAAATGCTTTCCATAGAAGCCACACCAATTTACACTTCCACTATCAGATTATGAGATAGCCTACCTCATAGCAACCCATTTTATATCCAATCAGAGTAATAAAACAGGATGCAGAGAGATAAAGACATAAAAGAGCATGACATACAAGTCACAGAGCGAGGAGACAGTCAATCCTGCTATAGTATTTCTGGAAGCCAGGACAGAAGAGGAGGATCTGAAAACTTTGGTAGAACAGAAATGGAGAGGCATGCAATCTTTATCTCCTTTAAAGTTTTCCGCAAAACTAGCTCCTTCATGACTCTTTGAAAATGAGTGACTGCTGCTAATTTAAGATTAAAAACCTGATTAATACATTTAACTTCCTACCTTCTCATATTCCACCAAGTCCAATTATTGATACTGATTGTGCAAATATCTGCTTCTCTTAGAAATGCTAAATCCCAGTGAAACCAAGGAAACAAGAGCACATCCCCAAATGCTGGGCCATTTCCTGGTGATGATCTGAAAACAGTGACTCCTGAGACTAGGCCTGGGTGACAAGAAGTAGTCATAGCCCCGGGTTTTGTCAATCAAAGTAGTACAGAAGGGTGTTTCAGACAACAGCTTAAGCCATTGAAAACATGCAAATTTTACTCATTCAGTAATTAAACAAACAAAAAAACCTTGCAACACCAAACTCAAATCAATGCTATTTCAATAAACTAAGCGGAAAAAAATTTAAAAATTAAAAAAAATATAAACAAAAGCTAAGTGGGTTCTTGGTTCTAAGGGCTTTTCCCGATGAACTGCAATCACATAGCCGGTCATAAATTACAGCATGAGAAGGAATGGCAGTGGCATCAAGAATACAGACAGCACAGTACTGTCTAGTACAGAGAACTGATAAGAAATGTCTAATTAATGGTTCTGAAGTACTTTCAGGGTTTAAAAATCCTGTAATAACATTAAAGAGCATCATCATCATCCAGTTAAGGCAATTAACAGCCTGTTTTCCTTCTTTCAAGCACAGGTGATCACACAAAAACAGTCCTAACAAACCACAGCCTGTTATACACATATTTTTAGTTATATATTTTTTATATAAAAGCTCTGTTATATGTAAATTAAAAGTTCAGTTATATGTTTTTCCATATATGATTCAACTGATTTTGGTTGTTCTTCCCAACTGCTACTAGTCATGGATCAAATCATAATCACCATTTTCTAATCAACAGCACCAAGCTTGCCACGTGATTGAGATTCTGCTATACAACATGAAAGTTCCTGCAAATGGTATTATATTTGTCATTTGTTTTAGTAAACATTTCAGACTCTGATTATTAATGGTACTTCTCTGTTGTGTCTTTTTCCACTTGATTCTTACTCTTATGAAATCTTACTCCCTCCTGAGACTTTTGACAACTTTGATGACTTGTAAATCATTCTATTAACTCAAGCCTCATTTCTAGGCTACAGACACCTGCTTCTAAATGCTAATTGGCCGTTTCCACCTGAAGTCCCACAGATAGCCCAGCCTCACCTACCCAAAGCCCAGCTTGCAAGACTCCTCCACTCCCATCAAAACCTGTTTCGTCTTTTTCCTCTTTAACATCACCAGCCTGAGTCACTGAAGCTCTAAAGGTCAACTGGCCTCTCCTTCTCTTTTCTCTCCTCCCTCCTTTCCCTTCCACATCCATTTCTGCTGATCCAGCTTTTAGAATCTCCGTTGTATCTGTCACGCACTCTCCATAGCTATGACACTGGATTGAGTCCTTCCCGGTTCCTGGTATGACCACCGCTTTAGTTCAGCAACTGCAATCCCCAGACTCTCTTCTACTCACACGGGGACAGGACTGCCAACAGGCTGTTTCCAAAATGATAATATATAGTCACATGACTGTCCTTCTTAAAGCTCTGACTTCCCATAGCCAATGGTACAAAGTTGTTTTGGGACGAATGTATATTTGTCAAAGTGGGAGAATAGAACATATGTAAGCTAGTGTTTGCTTGACTCATAATTTTAAAATAGTTAACTTATGACATGTGGACCTCTATTTGCACTCTCTCCTCATGCTCAAAAATTGGTAAGGTGGACCTGACTCTGAGGTGTCCAGTTACTCTGGTTTTCCCCTTAGTATTTTTTTAAAATAACATATTTATTGAGATATAGTACTATACAATAAAATTATCTTTTTTTAAAGAGCACAATTGCATTTTTAGTATATTCACAGAGATGTGCGACCATCACCAATATCTAATTCCAGAACATTTTATTATCCTCCAAAGAAACACTATGCCAATTACCAGTCTCCAATCTCCCTTTTTCCTAGCCCCTAACAACCACTCATCTATTTTCTGTCTCTATAGATTTGCCTATTTTGAACATTTCATATGAAAGGAATCATATAGCACATGGCCTTTTGTGTCTGTTTTCTTCCATTTAGCATAATGTTTTCAAGGTTCATCCATGTTGTAGCATGCATCAGTATTGAATTCCTTTATATGGCTTGATAATATTCCATTGTATATATATACCACATTTTGTTTATTTATCAGTTAACAGACATTTGGGTCCTTTCTACTTTTTGGTAATTATGCATAATGCTGCTAAGAACATTTGTGTACAAAAAATTTGCTCCTATAGAGCTACTTTCCTTCGTCCTTTTATTGTAATACACATTACATCTTTATATATTATAAGCTCATCAACATAGCTTTATGCTTATAGCTTGCAACTGTCTTTTGAATCATGTGGGAGGGAAAAAAGGAGTTATAAAAATAATATGTGTAAACTGTCTTTTATGTTTTACCAGTGCACTTTATCTTTTTGAGTGTGGATTCAAGTTACTGTCTAGTTCTCTTTTATTTCAGGCTGAAGGACTCCCTTTAGTAATTTACGGAAGGAAAGTCCTGCTAGTGATAAATTCTCTCAGTTTTTAATCTGATAATGTCTTAATTTTTCCTTATTTTTGAAGAATCATTTTTCTGGGTATAGAATTCTCAGTTGACAGTATTTTTCTTTCAGTACTTTGAATATATCATCCCACTTCTTTCTGGCCTCCATAGCTTCTTATGAGAAATTGGCTATTAATATAAGTGAGACTCCCTTATACATAACAAGGCATTTTCTCTTGCTGCTTTCAAGATTCTCTCTGTTTTTTGACAATTTGACTATAATATGTCTCAGAGTGAACCTCTGAGTTTATCCTACTTGGAATTCACTGAGATTCTTGAATATGTAAATTCCCATATCTCATCAAATAGGGAAAGTTTTCAGTCATTATTTCTTCAGATATTCTTTCTGTCCCTTTCTGTCTCTCCTTTCCTTCTCAGACACCCGTTATGTGTAATGTTGGTACATTTGATGGTGTCCCACAGGTCTCTGAGGTTCTGCTAATTTTTCTTCCTCTTTTCAGATTGAATAATCTCATTTGACCTATCTTCAAATTTTCTGATTCTTTCTTCTGTCTACTTAAACCTGCTGTTGAACCCAGTAGTGAAACTTTTATTTTAGTTATTGTACTTGTCAGCTCCAAAATTTCTATTTGGTTTCTTTTTATAATTTTTATCTCTTTATTGATATTCTCTGTTTGGTGAGGTATTGTTCTCATATATCTTTTTGTTCCTTTAGAAATGATTTCCTTTAGTTCTTTGAACATATGTATGGTCACTGATTTAAAGTCTTTGTCTAGTAAGTCCCATATCTGGGCTTCCTCAGAGATAATTTCTATTGACTGCCTTTCCTCCCCTGTGAATAGAACATACTTTCCAGACTCTTTGCATGTCTTATAGGTTTTTTTGAAAAGTGGACATTTAAAATAATGTAACTCAGCAACTCTGGAAATCATCTCTCTCCTGCAACCATGGTTTGTTGTTGTTGCTGTTTGTTGTTGCTGTAATTGTTCTTGCTATATGTTAGTGACTTTTCTAACCTTATTCTGTAGAGTCTGTATTCTTTGTCACGTGTTGTTAGCTTAGTGGCCAGCTAATGGCTGGGCAGACTTTTTTTTTTTATATAATGCCCTCAACCAATAAGTTCCAGTCTTTGCTGAGGGGATTTCTGTGTATAGTGGGACACACCTTCAATTTGCCTGCTGTTTACAATTCTTCCTTAACTTTCACTCCCTGCTTGTGCAGAGACTCGAGGTCAGCCATAGGTGAGAGATGGAAGATTTCTCAGGTCTTTCCTGAGAATATGCACACCTCTGCACATGTACGTGACTTTTATATTTCCAGGAATATGTGAACATTTCAAAGACCCAATGGACACATCATTCCCCAGCTTTTTATTTAGAAATTTTTGATTATCATCCTGTTTGCCCCAACTCTAATTGCTGCCTCAGGCAGCTGCAATGTTAAAACAGTTGCCGTGACTGTTTTTGATGAGTGTCCCAGGAGAAAAGTTCTATGCACTGAGTGAG
Organism: Neophocaena asiaeorientalis asiaeorientalis; assembly: GCF_003031525.2. NCBI lineage: Eukaryota > Metazoa > Chordata > Mammalia > Artiodactyla > Phocoenidae > Neophocaena > Neophocaena asiaeorientalis. The sequence continues at coordinate 1,214,786 of NW_020175011.1, forward strand.
TGCTGAATCAGGTCAAATAAAGACAAGAGCTGCAAGTGGGAGTTCCCAAGCAGCTACCAGACAGGTCAAATCATGACAATTCTCTGGGAATAAGGCTCTCTGTAGAGCTCCAAACAGGTCTTTTCCTCTCCAGCGGCCACTAGGGTACTGTTATCACAACTACTGTGATGTCAAAACGGTTAGTTTTTAAGGTTTCCTCAGAGCTGCGAAAGGGTGAATAGGAACAGAGCAAGCTAGATGACACAAAGCACACTGTTCTTACTGAGATTCAGGGTTTTTTTGTTTTGGTTAGTTTTTTTTTTCCCGAATAAATGATCCTCAGATCGTCATAAGCCTACGTTTAATTTCCTAACTTTGAAAAATGTTGATTTTGATGATTTTTGTCACTGTTCTCCCTGCTTTTATGGAAGAGTAGATGTTCAGAGGTCTTTACTCCACCATTCCAGAAGTATTCCTCTTTCCCCTTAGCATTTTTATAGGCACTAGGGTCAGGCCTTCAAGTGGTTTATCTCATCATAGACATTGCTGTCAAGTAATCTTTGTTAGATATCCCACCCCTTGGCAGAATGACTTTCTTCAGCAGTTTCTCTGAGTCCTTTAATTTTTTTTTAATTTTTTTTAAATTTTATTTTTGCGGTACGCGGGCCTCTCACTGTTGTGGCCTCTGCTGTTGTGGAGCACAGGCTCCGGACGCGCAGGCTCAGCAGCCATGGCTCACGGGCCCAGCCGCTCCGCGGCATGTGGGATCTTCCCAGACCGGGGCACGAACCCGTGTCCCCTGCATCGGCAGGCGGACTCTCAACCACTGAGCCACCAGGGAAGCCCCCTTTCATATTCTGAATGTCAAAATAATTTTCAACTTATTGTCTGTTATGAAATGACAAGCACAATTATTACCAAACATCACGTGTTTAATAAAGATGATGTGAGTAGAACTTCAACCAAACAGAAAACAAAGACTTGAAATTTTTTTTATCACATATACCATGAGGCTGGAAGTTTTTCCAGTTAGAAATATTCTACCCTCTAGGATTTTTGTCTTAAGAGCGATTTTTGATACCTTAATCACTGTATATGTAGTTCTCTCCTACCCCTTTTATATACACATCTATAGACCCACAGATTCATTGCTGATATTCAGCAATGTTCAGAAATAATAACCAGGGACCCGTACTGATATCTCAGTCCTGATGACTGGAGTTACCTTGCTAAGGCACAAAGTAGATAATGCAATAGATTAACCAGCCACTAGGATGGAAACAAAACAGGGGAGGCTGAGGTGAAGAGACAACAACCAGAAAGATAAATTATATGCAGGGTTATAACTAGAGGTAAAGGGTACAAATTTAAGTTTCAGAAGTCATGGGATAAAATCTGACTCTACCTCTCTGTGACTTGGGAAGTCACTTCTCCATTCAAAGCCTCTGTTTCCTCTCTGTAAATGGAAATAATGCCTACTTCATTGGGATTTTTTGCAGATTAAATGAGCTAATGCATATATAGGACTTAGTGTAGCATATGGCTCATAACAAGTCCTCAGTAAACGACATATTAGACGGTAACAAGAATAATCCCAGCCCTGAGCAGACTAACTGCAGCTATTATACATGAATATGTTCCAACTTTGAAAAACAAGATATGTTTCAAAAGTGAGACTATCCCTTATGGGTAGTCTTCCATCTCCCACCAAAGACATTTCCCAGGCTGACTCATATTCATGCATCTCCCTCAGGTGTGCTACCTGCTACCCTCCTATATAAATCACAGACTTCTGGGGGACATGTCATTCATTCATTCATGCATGCATTCTTATGATCAACATTGACTGGGCATGTTACACATATCAGGCATTAATATAGCATGGGTGCAGGGTGATGGATGTGCAGACAGGGTCCCAACCCTCATGGAGGTTACATTCCAACAGGGGACAGAGGCAGGTTCTGGTGACTCCATTCCAGCATTAAAGACTAAAAATCCTAAGGTGGCATTTCCCTGATCCTCTCATAGCTCAAGTTCTACAGTGATTCAGGTTTCACCTAGAAGACTGCCCTCCACTCAGTGGGATTTGAAAATCAGAGTGAAGATAATGAGGTAGATGCTATATTTCTGCTGTTCCTGCCAGAGGTTTGGGGTATTCTGCAACCTCTTTAGCAAAGATCCCAGTATCCTATCCCTAGCTTCATGTGTTCCAAGAAACAGAAATGCTCGTTTTGGTGGAGGAGGCGACTGCAGAGGTAGTGTGGTCCTGGAGCTAACAATGGTGGCGTCAACTTCCTGAATCCTAGCTTTGTATAGTGACAGAGGTGGAGTGGTCAATTCTGTTGTGCTGTTCTGAGCGTTGTCTCAGGAACTCTGCTCCCCGACTCGTACAAGATTTCATATGCCACCCAAAACCAATATGAAATCCCTTTCTGCACAAGCAGAAATGGATTGTTACTGAATCCAGACCAATACAGGAAAACAAATAAGGGGAAGATAAGTAAATAAACAACACAAGCACTGATTGTCATAAGTGCTATAAAGGAAGAGTGATGTAAGATGAGGGACAATTTTTCAGATGGAGTGGTCAAAAGGTCTCCTTGACGAAGTGAACCAAAGCAGAGCCCTCATGGAAAGAAGGAGCTAAGAAAAGACATAGAAAGTTCCAGGTCCAGCAAACAGCAGTAGTACTGGCCCAAATGTGGAAAAGAATTTAATGCATCCAATCCTCAGAAAGAACAGTAGCATGATTGGAGATTTGGGACAAATGGCACAAGGCAAGACTAGAAAATTTAGCAGGGATGACAGCTTCTCAAAGTGTGGTCCATGGCCTGGCACCGGTCTGCAAACTGCTGAGGATCCATGATAAGTACCAAATTTAAGTGTAAATGTTTAGAAATGTTGTGGCAATTTGGTATTACCCCAACATTCAAGCAATGGTTTTTTTTATCACATTTAATAAACCTATCAGTCCAAACCAGACTGGAAATTTAAAAAAATCCGATCTGTGAGATAGTTTCAGAAGCATTGTTTCCCACGTGTAGCCTTTCACACTGTTTCTGTAAAGCTCCAGATACTAAATGTTTCAGGCTTTGCAGAACCATAGGGTCTCTGTGGCAACTACTCAGCTCTGTCGTGAAAGCACAAAAGCAGCTGTGGACCATCTGTCAGCAAAGAGGTATGGCTGCATTCCAATAAAACTTTATTTATAAAAAACTGTGGGGATCAGATTTAGCCTGCGATGCCTAATTTGTCAACCCTGTTCTAGGCCACAGGAAGGAGACTGGGCTTGATTCTAAAGGCAACAAAACCCACTTAACTGAGGGCTTCCTTCATTCTTGCCCTGTTCTTATCACTGCCTATGTGTGTGTAAAGTCTTCACCTCATTGACTCTAAATCAGAAAGAACCTTGAAGCTCCTCTCTAATTCAGTGCTCTCCTCACAGCCACCTGACAGATGAAGTCTCTGCCTACAGGACTTGTGTTTACAGGCAGGGTCCATTTGACTCTTACCTGCATCCCCGAGGAACGATGATGACCCCACTGACCTTGCAATAGGCTGGTGAGCAACTGACAGCCCTAAGAGGCCACAGTCTTCCATCCTCCAGGACCTGGTCCATCACAAGTAGGTTTCCATTGTCATCTGAGTCCTGAGGTCACCTCCAGGGCCCACTTTTCTGAGGTATACCATGCCATTTTTCTTCTGTAAAAAGTTACATATCTGTCCACAGGGACTCCTGTGAACACTGTCCACGGCCAGCTCACTTGGTGTGTCTGAAATGGTTGTATTGGACAAGCAGCCACCACATGTGTAGCCTCGTTTGCTTCTGGGCTCAGATACTGCCACGGGCAGGAAGGCCTTCTGTATTCACATGTCTCCATTCATAGAGCACCTACTTCATAAACCCACCTTAACACCTATACAGTAGAATGCCTTATCCTCTCTGCACACGGGACACAGACCACTGTGTGTGTGAGGACACAGAACCCCACAGCAGGTCTCTCACACGGAGGGCATAGCTGAGGCAGCTCTTTCTGAAATCTCTTTTATTTAAGATTTCTTTCGTTGACTCACGACAAACTTAACGGGTAAAACTTTGCTCTTGCAAGTTTCCTTAAAATATCCCTTCTGGACCTACCACCGTTTACCTTGGCAGTAGGTAGCCCAAAGAGTTTTGGAAAGTCTCAGCTTGGCAAAGCCTCAGAGCTACTGGCACATTAAAAATTAATAAAGAGCACTGAACCGAGTTCAGGACACTGCAACGCGATCCTTCACCGTGAAATGTGCAAGATTCTTTGTTGGCAATGAACAAATCTGAAGCCAAAAAGGGCCGACCGTGACAAGCTAAGATCAGAAACAGTCAGCAACTTTGTGTGTCTTTCATTGACACACAAACGATGGGTAGGAATCAATACCCCTGCTCAGCCATGCTCTTCCTGAACATTCAGGAATTGAAGATGGGCCTCGGAGTCCAACCCACAGAGCTGGGTATCTACCGAGCTTGCAGAACCACAGAGATAGGGCAACTGCAGCTGCCTCCTTCCAGTATAAGACAAGAGTGATTCACAACAAATTCCCAAGTTAGCAGCTTCTCCAAGGAGAGTCAAGATAAAGCAAGGCATTTCCAAACATTTGGGATTTGCTTGAGTAAAACAGAATGCTTGTGTCTGATTGAATATTAACCCAGGAGGAAGAAAACACTTTTTGCATGCATAGGTGAGGGGCTGGCGGCAGAACGGACCTGACAGCATTGATGATAAAACTAAAAACGAAACAAGCGTGTACAGCACACCTGTTGGTTCAAAGGAGGAATCTACTGTATCTGTAATCAACCTCAGGACACTTGGACGCAGGCAGCAAACACAGAGACAGAGCAGCAGAGGCAAACCTTGAAACATGTATCCTCCTGAATTCTGGAAAAACACTGGCAGACTCCACGTGCATGCTGGGTGATGCCCTGTGTCTATTTACACATTGCAATGCCCTCGAGCCCTCCAGAAAAATCACAGGCAAACCCTACACTCTGCAAATCAGAGGTCTGAAGCAGAGCACTTACTTAGCATATTGGAAGCTCTCTCTGGCCTCCACACCGACAGAAACATTAGAGAAAAAAAAAAAAAAGAGAGAGAGAAAAGAAAATTCTGTCCTTACCGAAAAGGCATAGCAGACAGGGACGGTGAACGTTTTCACTTTAGCCCACTCAGTGCTTTCTGTTTCATTCGGTCAATGTTCTAAGGCTACTGAGGAGAGTTCCTGGGGTTTTCCAATCTTCCTTCAAGAGTTTTAATCACTGGCTTCCCCAGCCCGGGTTTAACAAACACCGCTGTGTTCTGTGTATGCAGCACCACGTTGGGCAACCAGCCAACGCAGAGTTTCAAGAGGCAAGGGGAGAAAACTGACACCCTAACAAACATACTTCCCTCTTTTGTGTCTTTTAGGGTGGTGCTCAAAGTGTCATCTTTGCTGCTGACAGGAGCTAAAGATAGCCTCTTTAAGGGACTTTCTCCACTGCCCCGCTATCCCTGGCTAGGCTGCCCGAGCTGGGTTCCCCAAAGTTTGTTTTCTGTCTCTCTGCCCTGAAGTTCTCTGCACAATCGCCCGGCTTGCCTCTCCACCAGCTGCACTTTAAATGTATTTTAATTGGCTGGAATGTCGAAAGAATCCATTTGGCAGTCGTTTACATGTGAAGCACGCCCAGGGCAGCTGAAAGAGGCCCCAGAAGCAGCCGATTACTTCATCAAAAGCTGCAGTTTGAATACCATTGACTCCTACAGAACTACAGTGAACTCAATTCGATAGGCAAGAAGAAGTAATTAATAATTTGCTGAGAAAAAAATTCTTCATTCATCTAAAAGCCAGAAATGCAAAGGGGGAAAAAAAAAAATCCCTGCAGACACAACCATTCCTATGAAAGGCTTGATTGATAGCCCCCGGTTCTACTCTTCACAAACATTGACTTTGTATAGCATTACAGGAGGGCGCGTGATGCATAATTTGGTTTGCCTGAGAAGTTCATTTAAGTAATTTTCCTTTTGAATGATCCCCTGAGATATATCGTTCCGTTACCTCTTTACACATTAGCCATATGCTGCAGTAAATATTGCCAATACTTGTGGCATTTCCTCGTTTCTTTTATTTTTTCCTTGGTTGGTTGCAGTAATTAGTTTCTGGCCTCCACTAAAGCCAGTCACAAATAAATTTGCTCTAAGTCAAAGCGGATAATCATCACCACCCAGAATCTATAAGCCAAAGTGAAGGTTAAAGCAGCCTGAAAAAAAAAAAAAAACTGTCAGTTTCAACAGATTCTAACGTCAAGGGGGTAGGGGGAATATATGGATATATATGCGTATATGCCTCAAAAATAACAAATAAACGGAATCATTTTCAAGTAGTTCTTTACCAATATTTTGCTCAGAAGACTTTTCAATACCCTATGTGGATTGCGTTGACAGATTTAGAATCCCTGAGAAGTGTATTTTGAAGAATCATCTTGAGTAATCCTGATTTTCATACCTCATTAAGAACCCCTGGTTTAGAGCCAGAATATGTAGGAAGATCTTGGCACCCTGAGGATGCCTCTCCATGGAAAATGTGAGCCAGAAAACATTGTCAAATTTGTTCTGCTGGCTTTTCTTCACTTCAGTAAAATTGTCTGTGGTTCCCAACAAGGTAGTACAAGAGAAAGAATGGTGTATGTAAGTTGCTTGGGTGCATTTGTCCAACCGCTCAGAGATGAAAACCTGCACCCTACGTGAACAGGCTTCTTTCCAGGAACAGAAGACTGGAAGACAGGATGAGTGTTGACTCCATAGACATCCAGCCTGTACAACTGCACGGACCCCAGTGCTTAAAAGAGACCTGTGCTTGGATTAACCCTGTGCTGGCACCATCTTGAATTCCTTCACTTTTGAACCAGGAACATTGTATTTTCATTTTGCCCTGGGCTCCGCAAATTATGTACCTGGTCCTGAGAAAGACAGCATAAATCTGATTCAACACGCAGTCGAAGTTGAAAAGTGATGGGAATATTATACTGAGGGTATAGGTGACAACCCACTTTTGTCTTGCCCAGTGTTCTAACTTAGATTTTGAAGCAACTGCGAGGATTGAGGAGGGTGACCTAGAAAGAAGAATCTCTCCAGTAAACACAGGGCAGTGAGAGTGATCTGGGAGGTTCTAACTAGTTCGCCCTGAACTGACGGTTCACAGTTTGTTGTGCGATCACGCTTCACTGTACTGGTTCAGAGAGATTTTACTTGTTTCTCATATAGTCAGCCCCTCCACTGTGTCATTCTATGGGCAGAAAACTCCACGTGTAGCCCTCGTCTATTTTTTTATTATTATTTTTTGTCTGCGTTGGGTCTTCATTGCTGCATGTGGGCTTTCTCTAGTTGTGGCGAGTGTGGGCTACTCTTCGTTGTGGTGTGTGGGCTTCTCATTGCGGTGGCTTCTTTTGTTCCAGAGCACAGGCGCTAGAGTGCGCGGGATTCAGTAGGTGTGGTGCGTGGGCTCAGTAGTTGTGGCTCGTGGGCTTTAGAGTGCAGGCTCAGTAGTTGTGGCGCACGGGCTTAGTTGCTCCGCAGCGTGTTGGATCCTCCTGGACCAGGGCTCGAACCCGTGTCTCCTGCATTGCCAGGCGGATTCTTAACCGCTGAGCCACCAGGGAAGTCCTCCATCATGTATTTTGAAATTCTCCTGGAGCCTTTATTCATAGTTTGACAAAGTCAAATTCAGTGCCAAAGCCTCAAAGTCACTGCTGACCCACTGCCATGAGGCCAAATAGCTCACAAGTTACTAGAGATGTGAAATGAGTACCCATGGGTCACTTTCTGCTCTCAAAGGTCTATTTTCCAAGACCAGCCTTTACACCTGGATTTTGGCCTGCTCTAGCCTTAGCAAAAACCACACAAAAAGAATTTTTTTTCTAGAAAAGAATTTGGTTTCAGATGTCAAATACTTAATATTGCTGGTATCTTACATCTTGTTAGCTGTACTGCTAATGTGCTCTGACACTGGTACTTAACAAATAAAACAGATTAGTGTTGGAGAAACAGAATAGAATTCAGAGAGCAAACGGTCCAAACTATTATGTTTTTAAAAAAGGATTACTGAGACAAGAAACAATTAATGACTTCCCAGAAAGTCCATAAAACAATGTGTCTAAATCATACACTTCCTTTTGCTATGCCTGTTCCTATGTTGGACCGCCCAAGTGGTTCCCCATTCTGAATTTCCCACTGACTCCTAGATATTTTCCTGGATCTAGTCTGCTTTTCCTGGATCTAGTCTGCCTCCAGATTGATTTCCAGTGCTCACATTCTAACTCCTTGCCTTCCTCTTATGAACCACTTTCATGCACTGACTGTGCTGCGTCTATAAAGAAATCTGATCTCACACAAGACACATGGCATAGTCATCATAGAACAGGGTCACCTAGGAATTTTTAGATCTCGTGACATAAATTCCTCTCTGCCATTTATAGAGCTTTAGTATGTATCCTGATAATCTTACTACTAGAGGCAGGTTTGAGAAGCTCAGTGTCCAAAGAATAGCAAAGCAAATCTGTTTGAACTCCTTTCCAGAGTTGGTCAGCTCCTGCTGCCCTTCTTTATCCACACTCTGAGGTATAGTCTTCAAGGTCAGAGATTCCTTAGACTATAGCCGATCTTTATGGAGCCATGTAGAGGCCTATGTTGGGACATGGACACAAAGCAAGAAACTATGTTTTGGGAATGCAGAACAATTATTAGAATGATCTGGTAGGTTGTGGAGGTCATAGAAAAGTCAAGGGTCAGAGCCAGGAAGGCCAAGTGAAAGGTTCTCTGCAGGAAGAGGAAGGTCTTGGTGCTACAGAGAAACAAACCAAATGCGTGATGCATCACTTTGCAGGCACTGGCCCTGAATGGGCCTCAATTTCCTCATGTGTCCATGGGTAGCATGACACAGCTATACTAGCTACACCTGCCACCCAGATTAATGTTAGAATGTCCACGCTCTTCCCATTCCTCAATTATAGAGGCACTGGAGCCAATGAAGCTTGGAAAGTACTCAGGGCCCACATGACAAACCTAGGTCAAATGGGCAGTTAGGTCAGCATCCAAGAACACAGACAGAGCACTTAGGTCCACATTTCTGGCAAACCAGAAAACTCACACAAGGCAGATGGCCAAATGGTTGAAAACACAATCAAAGCTCAGGTCCCTTGGTTCATCAGGAAATAAAGGGGCAAATCAAGGCAAACAGCAAGTGGATTAAGATACTGCTGTTTAAAAGATGCTCAAAAATGGCTTCCACGTGCAAAGCAGGAACTTGGTCTGAAACATGGCCAGCCTATGGCTTGGGGATGTAACTCGCTGGGAGTGAAAACCCAGGAGGAAAGGGCAGAACAAAACATTCAGTCTGTTAAATTCAATCCCATCACCATTGATGGAGTCCAGGCTGAGTGTGGGGTTCTCCTCAGGATCACAAGGCTGGGTGGAAACAGTCCTGGCATGGGGTGGCACTAGGGATGCTATAATGACATACCACAGACTGGGGGGCTTAAATACTAGAAATTTATTTTCGCACAGTTCTGGAAGCTAAAAGTCCAAGATCAAGGTGGCGGCAGTGTTGGTTTCTTCTGAGACGCCCCCTCTCCTTGGCTTACAGATGGCTGTCTTCTCCCTGTGCCTTCACATGGTGTTTTCTCTGTAGGTGTCTGTGTTCTAATCTCCTCTTCTCATAAGGACACACGTCATACTGGATTAGGGCTCACTCTAATTGCCTCATTTTAACTTAATCATCTCTTTAAAAACTCTATACCTAACTACAGTCACCATCTGAGGTATAAGGGATTAAGACTTTAATATATACATTTGGGGGGCACAATTCAGCCCATAACAGGTGTTTTTCAAACTATCTCAGGACTAGCCATTGTTTTTTTCTCCTACGATGCAACCCACTCTGCTAAGTGTTTTGGAGGCCATTTCTTATTTACTCACAAACCACCTTACTATCACCTCTTAGCAGATGGGAAAATTCAAGTTGGAGAGATTAAGAAATTTGTCGGAGGACACCAAGAAGAGACAATATGATTCTAGAGCCCAAGCTCTTAACCTGACACAAAGCTGTCTTTCCAGAAACCAGGCTTCTTGATATATTCAATGAACATGATTCCAAAACACCTGGTGCCCAGAATCTGTATCTCATACTCCATGAGCTCCTGTAGCTTGACTATCATAGGTCCAATTTATCAAGCATTTTTTTGAGCATCTACTGAACACACCAAACTTCATTGTTTGCTGGCAATTTTGCTGAAGAGATAAGAGTAGTCTTAGGGGTGAGGTAAATTGATCATTAAGTTTTGGAGAAAGACCAGACCTAGAGACCGGGGCGAATGACACTCTGCTGGGGAGTGTCCCATGGCTGGGAAGGGAGGCTGAAAGCTGCTGGGCCAGGCTTAGGTTGATGTACAGGCTTCAGGAGCCATATCTCAGGCCCTGAAAGTGACGATTACCCCACAAGCTATCATTTAAAAGCAAACAAGAAGCCCCAGGCAAACTGAAAATTGTATGTGAGGAAGAAAGAGAAGGGAGGGAGGAAAAAAAAGAAGGAAGGGAGGGGAAAAGGAGGACAGGAAGGAGAAAAACAAGGTAGGAAACATTCGACCAGCACCTGCTAGGTGGCAGGTATTATGCTAAACACAACTTCCATTGCCTCACAAAATGCTATCAGATTTATAGTATTTACCTTCATTTTACAGATTCATGAACTGAAGCTCAAATGTGTTAAAACTTTTGCTCACATTGTCACCGCCCCAAATCAGCAAAGCCAAGATGTAAACCCAGCTTTCTTTATGCTTTCCTGAAACCACCCTGCCTGCCAACTGTGAGCAAAACAATAAGAAGCAAGCAGGAAGCTCAAGCTAGTTGAGTCAGTGCCTCTAATGGGGCCTCCTTATCCCAAGTCCAGTGTGTAAGGGCATCAAAGCTCCTGGGTGTGAAGCCACGACATTGATTGGAGTAGCTAGGCTGCTGGTGAGATGAAGTCAGAAAGGTCAGAAGGGCCGTCTGCTGATGGGCAGGGCTAGCACAGGGCCAGCTCTCTGATAACAAAATAGATGGGGTTTATTGATGGGATTCACTTATTTTATGCAAATGATTCCGCTCCGGGTATTTATTCCTGTGTTGAATGGGGGTTTGCCTTGGGAAAATAGATCGGCTCCCACCACTAGGGAAAATAAATCTTGCTGGCCATTCAGACACCAGACTCCAGATTCAGAGCTGGATGAGACAACCTTTGAGCTGTTGGGCACCAGGGAATTCAGACGTTGTTTATCCAGTGAAGAGATAACGATTTATAGCGGGGAGGGAGAGACAGTGAGGGAGGAGAGAGAAATACGCTGAATTTTATTTGTCTTCACTGACTGCACCATTAAAGCACTAATATTGAAAGAACTGTCGGAAGAGGAAAGGTGAACCAACAATCCGCCAGTATTTTGGTAAGCCACAGACGCTGGACCACGTGTGACGGTGGGTACTGCAAACAAATATATAATGTCAATTTCCATTCTATCTTGCCCATTGAAGAATTCATCAGAGTAGTGAGCAGGAGGCAAAAATCATTGCTAGGGGGTCTAGAAAGGCATTTTGGGGGATACTTTTTTTCACATGTAGGGTCACAATGAGATATTGTATCTTTCAGGGTTTCATTGACTGATTATATGAGAAGGCAATTCAATAGCATGTTTGAGAGCCAATCGACCCATAGTGCTTTCTATGTCACAGGTCTCATTCCAAGTATTGGGTTGCCCAAAAAGTTCGTTTGGGATTTTCCATACCGCCTTACAGAAAGAAGCGGCACGAACTTTTTGGCCAACCAAAAAGTTGGTACTATACTCCCGTAGTATAGTTCTGCAGAGGGAGATGCCATTGTTGTTCCCACGTCACAGGTGGAAGAACTGAGACACAGTTGTCTTCACTTGAAATGATGGAAGTGGGGAAGCTGTGATTCGAACAAGGCAATCTCATTCCTAAACCACTGCCTATCCTGCCCCTCCTGGTGGCCTTTAGGGGTAGAGCAGTTACGCACAGAGCCTGGCTTCATCTGGCCTCACTTTATTGCCCTGCCTGGTCTTCTCCTACTTTCTTCAACAGTCAGGGGTGTCTTTTTCCGCATCCCCCCATGTAGGTCTATACAGATGCCCGGTTTTATAGTTTTAAATTTTCCCTTTGTTTTTATTTTGCCCAGAAAGACGCTTTCCTATAGCATGCTGTGCAAACTGACATTTTTCTGCCAAGGCTCAGTACCTTCAAAAACAAACTGGTGTTTGTTGTCTTGGAATTATTGATTTTCTCGTGGGTATTTGTTGCCTAAGGAATTTACCTTGGCTATTCACTATCATGTTAATCCTCCCCAGAGACCAGGGCTTAGGTGAAGGAAAAGGATAGACCTGGAGGTGGCCACACAGGGAGGAGGAGAAGAGAAGGGAAAGATTCTGGACCTCAGCTTCTCTCAAGCCTTATTTCCAGGTTGACCAGATGCCCAAACCCATCTCTGCATTACATACTTCTTTCTTATAAAAAGGAATTCCTTCTATTCAGGCAGAGGCAACAGGTTCCCCTGGAAAGATGGCAGTCCTCACAGTTAGACTCACCTAAGGTCAGCCTCTGCTCTGCCACTGACTACCTGTGTGTCCTTGGGTAGGTGACTTAACCTCTCTGAGTCTCAGAGTCTTCATCTCAAAGGAGGGATGACAATATGACTTTGTAAGGACTACATAGACCATAAAATGTGAAAATGTCCGGTTTATCAGTGGACCCTAATTCATGGTAATTCCTCTTCTCTTCCATTGTCATACCTGGGCTAAAGCTACTAACGTGAAGACAACCGCAGCATTCTTACTCACAAACCTCAAGTACTTTGGACTTAAAGATATTATAATTATGCATTGAGGCCCCTAATGACATTAGCTGCATAAGCAAAATCAGTTGCTAAGAAAGGTCTTGTGATGGTAAATACCTGTAATGGTAAATAACATCATGGAATTGTTCTATAGGACTTCCAAACTGAGTGTTACTGAATTCCAATCACATTTGGAAGAAACCAGAAAACACATGGGCTCACAAACCAGTTTGCTCACTAGACTTAACCAGTGTGATAAGCCTTTAAAATGGCTTAATGATAAGGGCACCTATAATTACTTAATAGCCTTAAGAATCATTTCAAGGAGGGCTTCCTTGGTGGCGCAGTGGGTGAGAGTCCACCTACCGATGCAGGGGACACGGGTTCGTGCCCCGGTCCGGGAAGATCCCACATGCCGCAGAGCGGCTGGGCCCGTGAGCCATGGCCGCTGAGCCTGCGTGTCCGGAGCCTGTGCTCCGCAACTGGAGAGGCCACAACAGTGAGAGGCCCGCGTACCGCAAAAAAAAAAAAAAAAGAATCATTTCAAGGAGGCCTTCCTTGGTGGCGCAGTGGGTGAGAGTCCACCTACCGATGCAGGGGACACGGGTTCGTGCCCCGGTCCGGGAAGATCCCACATGCCGCAGAGCGGCTGGGCCCGTGAGCCATGGCCGCTGAGCCTGCGTGTCCGGAGCCTGTGCTCCGCAACTGGAGAGGCCACAACAGTGAGAGGCCCGCGTACCGCAAAAAAAAAAAAAAAAGAATCATTTCAAGGAGGCCTTCCTTGGTGGCGCAGTGGGTGAGAGTCCACCTACCGATGCAGGGGACACGGGTTCGTGCCCCGGTCCGGGAAGATCCCACATGCCGCAGAGCGGCTGGGCCCGTGAGCCATGGCCGCTGAGCCTGCGTGTCCGGAGCCTGTGCTCCGCAACTGGAGAGGCCACAACAGTGAGAGGCCCGCGTACCGCAAAAAAAAAAAAAAAAGAATCATTTCAAGGAGGCCTTCCTTGGTGGCGCAGTGGGTGAGAGTCCACCTACCGATGCAGGGGACACGGGTTCGTGCCCCGGTCCGGGAAGATCCCACATGCCGCAGAGCGGCTGGGCCCGTGAGCCATGGCCGCTGAGCCTGCGTGTCCGGAGCCTGTGCTCCGCAACTGGAGAGGCCACAACAGTGAGAGGCCCGCGTACCGCAAAAAAAAAAAAAAAAGAATCATTTCAAGGAGGCCTTCCTTGGTGGCGCAGTGGGTGAGAGTCCACCTACCGATGCAGGGGACACGGGTTCGTGCCCCGGTCCGGGAAGATCCCACATGCCGCAGAGCGGCTGGGCCCGTGAGCCATGGCCGCTGAGCCTGCGTGTCCGGAGCCTGTGCTCCGCAACTGGAGAGGCCACAACAGTGAGAGGCCCGCGTACCGCAAAAAAAAAAAAAAAAGAATCATTTCAAGGAGGCCTTCCTTGGTGGCGCAGTGGGTGAGAGTCCACCTACCGATGCAGGGGACACGGGTTCGTGCCCCGGTCCGGGAAGATCCCACATGCCGCAGAGCGGCTGGGCCCGTGAGCCATGGCCGCTGAGCCTGCGTGTCCGGAGCCTGTGCTCCGCAACTGGAGAGGCCACAACAGTGAGAGGCCCGCATACCCCAAAAAAAAAAAAAAAAAAAAAAAAAAAAAAGAATCATTTCAAGGAGAAATTATATCCTATGTTTTAAAAGCAGCAAAAGAACAATAACTGTTATAAGTATGGTTGTGCTTGAAAAAGTTAATCTCTCATAGTCACTGTATTTGAAGAGCATTTTTCTTATCCTCCCCATTGCCATTCTTAAATGTCTTCCCCCCGTTCTACTTTTGTCCTTTTTTCATTAAATTATAGGAAAGGCATTTAAGGAAAGAAGACGGGGGACTGTCATCAAAAAAAGTTTTAATACAAGCTCAGTAAAGCTACAGCTAATTTTTTACTACACAAATATGCAAAGTTTAGGAAATGGCAGTTTCGTATCCAGCAAAGACGTCTAGAAGAGATCAATAATGTAATTATTTATTACTTATTCATGTGTTTTAACTCAAAAAATTAGCTTAACCATGTAAGAAAAGAAGGTAAAATTTATAATAGCAATCAAGTAGAGAGATCTGGCAAGATGTGTGCAAAATCGTGATATATGGGAACACGAAAACTTTCAAAGATGAAATCCATAAATGAACAAAAGAGAAGCCATTTACTTCAAAGCTTAAGATCAAAATAGTGCAATAGTAATTAGAGGATATTCTTCTAGGGTTGAGTTCCTTTATTCTTCGCCTTTAGAAGAACACTGACCAAATACACATTCTGATTTTTTTGTTTTCTTTTTTCTTTTTTTTTTTTTGTGGTATGCGGGCCTCTCACTGTTGTGGCCTCTCCCACTGCGGAGCACAGGATCCGGACGCGCAGGCTCAGCGGCCATGGCCCACGGGCCCAGCCGCTCTGCGGCATGTGGGATCTTCCCAGACTGGGGCACGAACCCGTGTCCCCTGCATCGGCAGGCGGACTCAACCACTGCGCCACCAGGGAAGCCTCACATTCTGATTTTATATTGATAGACACCTTGGTAATGAACAATGGGGAGATAAAAAATATAAAGCTTTTGTCCCAAACATTGTAAAGTTCCTGGTTCAGTTAACCTGTGTAAAAATTATATTCATCTAGGGAAAAAAAAAAGCAAGATTGAAATATTAAAGTACCTGTGCTCTGAAGTGTCAGATGAAGCATTGGGGTTCATTCAGACCTACAACCACAATTTCATACTTCCTTTCAACTTATAGATTGGTCCTCAGGCTACAGTTTGTTTCCTTGTTTTGGTTCCTCACCCCAATCTGCCCACCACCTCACTTGTCCTCCGACCTGCTCTGCACATTCTTCCTGCAACACTTTGAGCATGTCCTCCACACACCACACACACACACACACACACACACCATCCCCTTCCACATCTACCTGTGTCCCAGGGATATTATTCTTCTCGGCTGAATCTTCCAAAACACAAGGTAACTCCTATCTCCCCAAAGAAGTCTCCATTCTCAATCGCTTCAGCCCATAGTGAAATAGGGATTGCTTTCTCTTTGTCTATGATAAGTGGCAAATAGTAGCAAAACATGCCTTATGCTGGGATTTTCTCATGAATAGATTTCATCTGTTTATAATTGGTTGTAAACTCTTTGAGCTAAGCAGTGTTGCCATGTACTTCTTTGCATCCCTGACTACCGTGACATGTGGAGAGAAAGCAATCAATAGTGCTGTGCAGAACAGAGGTTGGTGCCCTTTCTAGTATTAGCAGTCAGCTTAAAAACTCTTCCAACAGAAAGTTCTATTATTAAGATTATTTGCTTGGGTTAGTCCACTGAGACTAACCCGAAGATGCAACTCTCGTGGACAATCAAAGACCCATGAGAGGGTTGATTCTTTCGTGGCACAGAAGTGGTACCCTGAAGTCAGTATGCTGGGTCCCACTGCTTGCTAACTGTGGTGCAGGGCAAATTTCTTAGCCTTGCTGTGTCTTGGTTTCCCCATTTGTAAAACGGACATTGTAACAGTTATAACAGCCAGCAGTTATAGCGTGCTCCTTAAGCCTTTTGCAAATAACAATTCATTCATTTGATTCTCATAACAATGCTATGAAGTAGGTTCTTCTATTATTATGTACATTTACAGATTAGGAAACTGAGGTACAGAGAGGATACGTTTCCTGGCCACAGTCACAGACACAGAAAGTGCCAAAGCGAGAATTTTAATCTAGATAGTGAAACTGCAGAGTCCATGTTCCTAGCCACTATGCTGAACTGCCTCCTTTCTATCATTAAAAAGTAATATGTGCTATCAGTATGAATTTAATAAGAACAAGTAATATATGAAAGTTACTGGGGACTATAAAGGGAAGATAAAATTAGGCTTTAAAAAAAATATGACTACCTTATATATTCAAATATCTCATGTAGAAGTGTTGCTTTCTTTGTCAAAGCAAGAATTAAGTCTATTGGAAGAATGAAATAAGATGGTCATGGTACGTAGTTAGCACAGTGCCTGAAAACTAGTGTGAGCTCATAAGTTTGCAGCCATTATTGCCATTATTATGATGATGATGGTGGTCGCTGCCTAGGGGCTCAGGAACTATTGATGTCATTGCTGCCTCTTCTTCTCCCTGTTACTGCTCTGCCTTACTCTGCCCAAATCTCCAGTTGGAATCAGGACAGAATTGATGGGTTCATGCTTATTCCTTAAGGAGAAGAGGAAAGGAGCAAAGAGGCACATTTCATGGCTTTATGCACACCTCAGTTTTACCCAGGAAGGTCTAGGATTAAATGTACCTCCACACTGCAGCCAAACTGGATTATTCTTTCTCCTAGATGTCTTATGTGTTCCCCGTTCCAAATCTTTGCTCAGTCTGTGCTCTCCACCGCAGATGCTTTCTCTCCCAAATCCACTGGTGTCTGCCAGTTCTTCTAGGCACCTTGCAAATTTTTGCACATACCCAAAGCTTTCCTTCCTCCTGCTAAGAGAATCAATGCATTCATCCATTTATTCGTTTTGCATACATTCATCAACATCTGTTCTACTGGGTGGCAGGCACTTTGAAAGGCAATAGAGATGATAAAACCCAGGGAAGCCTTAGCTTCTGCCTTCAAGGGGACAAGAAAATCAATGATTAAATGCCATGTCATCATTGCTATGAATGTAAGTTGAACAATATTGCTCCTTCCTTCCTTTGAACTATATTCCCTTCTTTGCATTCTTTGTGGGACTCAGAATATTCTGTCCACTGTTACAATTATGTACGCTCCTCTCTTACATCCTGATTAGTATATAAGCTGGCTGAGGCCAAGGAACATGCCTTTGCTCCCTGGATCATCAGAGCAACCTCAAGTTCAGAATCTCCCTAAATACCTAAGAAACACTTTTTGCGTTACACCCTTAATCCTGCCATGCTGTACGTTAGAACAATACTCCGTTTACAAAAACAACTCTGAAGGGTTAGCCATTAGGAAAAATCAAAAAAAGTTTTCTTCATCATCTTCCAGGTTTCTTTAACAAGCAACACCCAAGCACCCCTCAGTCACATTCAGACACAGAGTGAGTGAGAAGCAGGGAGATTTCGAGCTTCAGTTTCTTGAAAGCCATTGCTGCAGCAACATACAATCCATAAATGACTTATGATTCTTTATTACTGGGCCTTACAGCCCTGAGCAATTGTATCTGCCAAAGAGAGAATACTCACTTCAGAGTTTTGGATGTAAATATTCAGTCCCTTGTGCTTAGTGTGTCATTGCTAATGGTATATAAAGAATGATGCAAGAGAAATATAAATAATCACTTGGCTCTACAATGAAAATAGCAGTTCTGACTATAACCAGCCAAAAATGAAACAGGGCAAACTTCAAACTCAAGTCAGGAGGTCATCATCTGTGTCCACCTCAGAAAGGAATTCTTACTGTCAGAATACAGAATGTCTTTTTTTTTTTTAAAGAAAGGCACTAGCCCATTTCTGCAACTCCACTTCAGCCAACAAGACAGGTAAAACTCAAATTACCAATGGGTTGTGTTTTTAAAGGTCATTTTAAAGTTGAATGTTGAGGACCAAATTTCCAACATCTTTGAAAGTGTTCCAATGGGACAGTGGGGTTCCAGTTCCAGTTTTCCAACACAGGGATGGGAGGACAATCTGAAAGGATTGATTTGGCTGCTCAACGTCGATAAGCAGGTGTCCTCTTCTGTGGCAGGCTGCAAAAACGGCCACAAAGACCTCCCATACCTATACACGCACCTCTCTGCAATGTGACTTAGCAGGTCCTTTTAAGGGGGAGTGGGGGAATCGATATCTCCCCTCTTGAATCCAATGGTAGAGAATACATACTTACCTCTTGGATTCAGGTGTAGTCATCATGACTTGCTTTGGCCAATGGTACAACAGTAAATGGGATACAAGCAAAGACTTGCAAAGTGCTTGTGCATTGAGACTTGCTCTCTCTTGCTCTTGGGAACATTGCATGGCCATTTCTCACCCAAATGATATAAAGCCAACAACGAGATAGGCGAGAGAGTTGGTCGTAGCCTATTCAGCCACAGTTAAGCCACCAGCAGACAGCAGAAATCAGCTGACCAGAAGAAATGGCCAACCAACCCACAGAATCATGAGAAATAAGAAAAGTTATTAAGCTATTGGATTTTGGTGACATCTTATGTAGCAAAAGCTAATTGGTGCACCTTCATCCTATGCTATCTACTCCATGTAAATCTCTCTCCAAGTTCTCCATTTTGGGGACAGAAACCACCTTCCCAGAACTTGTGTAAATTAAACTCAGAACTCACAGTACAGGAACCTTTCCCTCTTTTGCACTCCTGGGGTGACAGTTGCAGGTGGAAAGTAGGGAGCTGTGACTTGGCAATTATCAGAAAAGACCATCCCTGCTCTGTCTTGAACAACACCTGTGACAGCATAGATGGGGGACTAGGGACTCCAGGATGGAAAATGGAAGCAGAAGACAATGTAATAAATACTCTCTGATGGTGCAAGGAATTCCAAAGTGGAAGACTTGCATATCAGGGTCTGCCTTTCCCAAGCCAAATGTTTCCAATACATCCTAGCATCCACCAAAATCCCTCCATATTTATGAAGGAGGCTTCAGGTCCTGTAATAGGTGGCCCAAGTAGTTTCCATGCACTGAGAGAGAGTTGGCATTGGTGTTGAATGAGCCCGCCACCGGACCTACCACTTAACTAACCCCTAGCTATTTTCCTCGCTCCTGACCATTTTGCTTTGACATCTGTCTCCCTAATTGTATACATTTTCTAGCACCAAATGGAGGCATTTGGCCTGGGATTGCCAAATACCCAATACAAATGCTGTTCCACCCCATTTCCACTAAGGACTGCTATATGACCAAATCTGTTCCTGCTAGACCCAGTCTCAGAAGCCCTCCTCACACACTGCTCCAAGAATCCACTTACCAGTCAATCAGAATTGACACATACATAAGCTGACCTCTTCTTATCAGCCCTGTCCTGACTCCATCCTGAGTCATGTCGAATGCTGTTTTGTCCACAGTCATCTTGAGCACTGTATCTATCAATCCTGTTTTTATACATTTTCCCATACCTCGTACATCATCATGATAGGGAATTTTAACCTCCTTTCTTGACTCCTTCTTTGCCCTAACTTTTGTTTTCTTTATTCTATCTCATCTACTTTTAATTTAGATGACCTTATTCAAAGATTACCATACCTCTGTATTGGAACAAAGTGATATGTAAATATGTATTTATGTAATTGTCTTTTTTTTTACTTGGAAGTAAAGATTTCATTTGCCTATTGTTAAGTTCATCCTGTGGTTTCCCCTATATTTCTGTTACAACATCTTTTTGGATTCTGATTCTTTTTAGCCAACATGACTTAGCCTCTCCCCCCACCCCCGCCAATGTCATGTCATCTGAAAATATGGTATATTATGCCTTCCATGTCTTAATCCAGATCCATGATAAAAATTGTCAAAGGAGAGAGAAAACCTTGGCAGACTACTGAAGATCTTCATCCAAACAACCTCAAATCATTCATCAGCTATGAATCTACCGAACATTACAGGCTCCAGCCCACATCTCCATACTGATATCACAAGAATCCATCAAATGCCTGAAGAAGTGAGGAAGGGGAACATTCCATTCAGGGAGAATAAAATGAGAAAAAGAGCAGAGAAATATAAGATTTATTTCAGAAGTGGAGAATATTTTCTTGCATTGAGAAATTAAGGACTTCCCTGGTGATGCAGTGGTTAAGAATCCGCCTGCCAATGCAGGGGACACGGGTTCGAGCCCTGGTCCGGGAAGATCCCACATGCCGCGGAGCAACTAAGCCCGTGCACCACAACTACTGAGCCTGCACTCTAGAGCCCGCGAGCCACAACTACTGAGCCTGCGCACCACAACTACTGAAGCCCGCACGCCTAGAGCCCGTGCTCTGCAACAAGAGAAGCCACCACAATGAGAATCCCGCACACTACAACTACAGAAAGCCCGTGTGTGGCAACGAAGACCCAATGCAGCCAAAATAAAATTAATTAATTAATTTTTTAAAAAAAGAAATTAATATGAGTCTATGTAAAAAGCAATTCCAATTTCTTTGAACAGGTCCACATTTGGAAGTGTGTTGAAAGTTGTATCGTTTCCCCTCATTAGGAAAAGTAATTATTCTCTCATGTATGTTTCCATAGAACTTGACTCATCAGCTTCCTTTAGTCCTGGTAGTCGTTAGTGTGGTTCACCAGATATTTCTCCTTTTCCTCCTTCTGGACGCATGATATGGCCTCACTCTCCTGCCCTCTTGAGGTTTGGCATGTCCACGTGACTTGCTTTGTCCAAAGAAATGTGAGTGAAAGTGTTAGGTCACTTTGGGTCGAAGCCTTTAAAAGCTGATTTACCTCTGCCATGGTGCCTGAGAAGCACAGGTTGAGATGAAGTCTCCATCAGCTTGGGTCCCTTGGTAACACCATGAGCAGAGCTCCTCTACTGAGCTACACCGACCTTGCATATAAATGAGAAGCTTTGTTGTTTATTACTGCAACAGAGCCTATCCCAAGCAAACCAATATATAGAGCTTGCTTGTGTGTATGAGAGTGTGTGTCTGTATGGGGGTAGGAGAAATGAAGATGTTTCAGGTATTGGGGATGTAGCAGGGAATAAAATAGATAAAATTCCCTGATCTTATGGTGCCTACATTGTATTACAGGAAGCAAGTAACCCTCTGAATCTTCATTTCATGTGATTCAGAAATTTCATTATCAGTTGTGTTATAGTAGGAAGTATCTGAGAAAGCCAAATGTTGGACAACTTTCTCTTCCCCTTAGTCATACAGGGATGAGTAAAAGGAACTGTCTTACCTTCTTTTTTTTTTATATTCTTTTCCATTATGGTTTATTACAGGATATTGAATATAGTTTCCTGTGCTATACAGTTGGACCTTGTTGTTTATCCATCCTATATATAACAGCTTGCATTTACTAATCCCAAACTCCCAATCCATCCCTTCCCCAGCCCCTTCCCTTGGTGACCACAAGTCTGTTCTCTATATCTCTGAGCCTGTTTCAGTTTTGTAAATAAGTTCACTTGTGTCATATTTTAGATTCCACATATAAGTGATACCATATGGTATTTGTCTTTCTTTGTCCGACTTACTTCACTCAGTATGACAATCTCTAGGTCCATCCATGTTGCTACAAATGGCATTATTTCATTCTTTTTTATGGCTGAGTAATATTCCATTGTATATATGTACCACATCTTCTTTATCCATTCATCTGTCGATGGACATTTAGGTTGTTTCCATGTCTTGGCTATTGTGAATAGTGCTGCTATGAACATAGGGGTGCAGGGATCTTTTTGAATTAGAGTTTTATCCAGATATATGCCCAGGAGTGGGATTGCTGGATCATATGGCAACTCTATTTTTAGTTTTTTGAGGAACCTCCATACTGTTTTCCATAGTGGCTGCACCAATTTACATTCCCACCAACAGTACAGGAGTTACCCTTTTCCTTGAGTCTCTCTATTTGAACACGTCTCTAGCACAAGGGGTCCTTTCATTCTTCCCTTAGCAACAGCCAGGGCTGCTGTCATTTGCTCCACCCTCTCTAACCAGCTCCCAGGTAATGCTGATACTGCCGTTGTGTGGACTACACTTTGAGTAGGAAGGGTGTGGACTCCCCAGGGCTTCAGCTGGAAAGTCTGACACCCTTTTTCTCCCAAGAGCTGGAGTGGAAATGGGTGGGAAGGAGGGCAAAATCCAATAGTCAGTTGTGAGCCTTCAGCTCAGATTTCCTTTTTTGTGTTTGCCAGCATTTATTTCCTTTCATTTAAGTTGTATTCATCCTGATGGCTCATCTGAATCAGTACTTATACAAAGCTCACCTGCGATTCTATGTGCTGCCCACAGTGGAGAATCACTCAGCATAGGTACCTTTCCCAGGAATGGCAGAAAATTCTTTCTGCAGAAAGTAATGTGCTGAGGAGTCAGTAGTCCCCCTATTATGTAAAATAGAGCTGCATTGCTTTTTTGATTGGAATGGGGGTGGGGCTATTACTCAGGAGTGACATTAACCTTTAATAGCATTTAACCCCTGTTGTTCCACAGGCGGATTCAATTAAATTCTTGGAGTCCACTATTCTCCCACTGAGGGAGGGGCTACCAATATCTCCTTCTATACAATGTACTGATATTGGAGGAAATCTGAATATTTATTTATCTATAAACTCATGCATTTTACTGAACAGAATGTGGGCTTCGCTTATGTTAAACTCTCAGATTCTGACTGTGATTAACAGGTTTTCTTTATCTATTTCTTTTCATTGTCACATAATCTCCCGTTTGTTCCCAACAGGTCTGCTCTGTGAATTTACTTTCCTGACATTCAAGCCCTGGGCTCTCAGGATTTCAATCTTCCCTTTATTTACATCTCCAAGCTTTTAACTAGGTCAGAAGTCATGATCCATTTAACAAATAGTACTGGCCACTGCCTGAGATGAGAAAAAGAAGACTGACAACATTTACTGAAAAATAAGAAAATGTGAGAATTCATCCACAGAAATGAATAGCCACGTTTTCTACAGCAGTGTTATGCAAACCGCAGGTTGCCACACACTAGTGGGTCATGAAGTTAACTTAGTCATTTGTGACCAACAATTTCCAAGGATATAGAATAGAAAACATCAGCATTTGTCAGGTATGAGGAAAGATATTGTTTTATGAAATTGTGTTTCATATATCTGCCTGTGAATGTGTGTCTGTTTGCATGTCTTGACTGTGGGCTGGGATATAAAACATACTGAAAATCATTCATCTAAAGGGTCTCGGGTGATGTGGGACATTCTAAAGAGTGTTAGAATGGCATTTCACTGTGTCTTTCACCTTCCTATTGACCGCCCTCTTCCCTTCTGCCTTTCTGCCTCGCAAACTCTTCATCCCCTCCCCAGAAAGCTGGTGTTACTCCAAATACCAGAGCAAAATATATTAAAGCTGAATCTACGTGAGTCTTTAGATTTCCATCAATCCAGGACTGTAGTTGGCTCAAACGACCTTTTGTTTGTCTGGCTAGAGAGTGTATTAAAGCTAACTAAAGACAAGTGAAACTAACTCACAGACTGCCAGTGGAGAACTTCCTATGGAAATTTACACTTAAGGTTGTAGAAACAAACATTTCGAAGGCAAAACTGTATTATATACAGCTCGGGTTGTTTCTTTTAAAAACATAGGTTTGTTTTTTTTTCCCTCATCGCCCAAAATTTCAACACAAATTAATCTAGCAGAGCAATACTGAGAATATAACATCTATTTTCAATCACTACCTTCCTGGATCATTTTGCTCTTACCCCTGGAGGGCTTGTCAATCTTTTTGAAGGAACAAAGCCAAAGTCAAAAGTTAAATGATAAAGCTTGGGAGTGAATCGAGGAAGAGAAAAATGCATACACAAGCAACCCCCAGAGGGATGGGAGAAGAGAAGTTGTGAGAGAAAGAGACCCCACAGGGAGGAACAAAACACGTTCAGACCAGCTTCAAAAATTCTTCAAGCTAGGCACAGTAGGAAGAGGTTCAAATAACATGTGCTTCTCTCAGTAAAACTCAAATACAAAAAGACACTGCGCAGGACCAGGGTTTTGTAATATTTGCCTGCACCTGTTCTGTACAGAAGGACCTGGTGGGCACTGGGAATGGAATTCCTTGCAAGCAATAATTTCACTTTGATGGGTAAATTAATATGAATATAGCCATGACTATGACAACCATGTAAGCAATTATAATGTATAAAGGCAATATGAAAGAGTGGTATTTACTAGGTCAGAGCTATATAAATTCCAGGTAATAGAATAGAACTGGAATTGAACTTTCCCTAGTCATCCAAATTAGACACCCATCCAGCCCCAGGTCAAAGGAAAATTTGGCAAAGCTCACTGAGTGCACTGAGCTTCAAACGATACACCAGAACTCATTTATTGAAGTGCACTTGCAACTAACCCTACATTAGACTCTTGACTAGATTTTCTGGTAAAAAGATCATAATCAAAATTCAAATATACAATTCTAATATTTTTATGAAATAACTTAAACATTACTGTAAGGAATCTAAACATTGACTTTCACAAACTAAACTGCAGGCAAAAAATCTCAGTTTACAAACAGCACTTAAACTTTGAGGTAACATAATTGGCAAATAAATCATTTACTGTCAGATCTTAATCTCTGCTCCATGTTACCAGGATATCAAGTTCAATTTGTTTCAGCAAATATTTACTGAGTATATAATACAGTCATCTTTTATGGGGAGAGAACAGTCCTATATCTTTTAAAACATTATCATTTGAAATAATTTTACACTTACAGAAAATCTGAAGAACTCTAATTTGTCTTTTTCTTTTCTTACTCAGTCTGCTTAATAGTTTATCAATTCAATTTTACTGTTTTTGTTGCTGCTGTTTTCTCCCAAAGAATCAGCTTTGGGTTTCATGAAATTTTTTCTATTGTTTATCTGTTTTCAATTTTATCAATTTCTGCTCTTTCATTTATTATTTCCTTCCTTCTGCTTGCTTTGGGTTTACTTTGTTTTTCTTTTCTAATTTCTTAAAATAGAAGTTTAGGGGCTTCCCTGGTGGCGCAGTGGTTGAGAGTCCACCTGCCGATGCGGGGGACACGGGTTCATGCCCCGGTCCGGGAGGATCCCGCATGCCGTGGAGCGACTGGGCCCGTGAGCCATGGCTGCTGAGCCTGCGTGTCCGGAGCCAAGGTTAGAAGTCCGTCATGCTTCTCACTGGGCTAAAGGCAAGGTGTCAGCAGATTGTGTTCCTTTCTTAAGGCCCTAGAAAGGAACCCATTTTCTTGCCTTTTCCAGCATCTTGAGGCCACCCCCATTCCTTGGGTCATGACCCTCTTCCATCTTTAAACCAGCAACACTGTATCTCTCTGACCACTCTCCCACAGTCACATCTTCTGCTTCCTTCCAGTTCTAAGAACCCTGTGGTTACATTTTCCTCCTTCACTTTTAAGGGTCATGGTGATTATATTAGCAATCACACCAGATGCCCATGCATCCAGAAAATTCAGAATAATCACCCTATGTCAAAGTTTTAATTTAATCACATCTGCAAGGTGCTTTTTGCCACGTAAGGTAACATATTCACAAGCTCTGGGAATTAGGACGCAAACGTCTTTCAGGGGCCATTATTCTGCCTACTACAGGGGTTAACTGGAATGGACTTTAGTCATGGCTATTACTAAGAGCGGTCATCTTCCATGGGGCCAAGCCAACCATGCATGAGTGAGCAACCAGTCCTTTCAAATTATATCATGGAAAACCAGTCCTTTCAAATTATATCATGGAAAACCAACCACCCCTTACAAGGTATATACAACACCTGCACTTAAATACAAACTACCATGCTCAAATACTTCCTTAGGACCTTCTTGCTTAAAACTTATGTGAACAGCTTTAAATAGAGCTGTCCCTATTTAGAGAGCTGTCTGAGGTCCGAAGAGGGAAAGGCTCATGGCAAAATGGCCTTTGCTCGAAGGACCTGCTGATATCATTTGCAAATGAAATGTAAGAAGAAAAGGGAAATAATTGTCTATCTCAGTGTTTCTTCACAACTGGGGTCTATGAAGCAAAAGCCCTTTGAGATGCAACACACACACACACACACACACACACACACACACACACACACACACCCCAAAGGCACACAGGATTCTGTAGTCATTCAAGGAAATGCTAACTATTATCCACCTCTCAAGGATTCTCAATGCATGTTAATATTTTAAAGCTCTGAGGAAATATGTGTGTGATCAATCTTCAGCTTCTTGAAAAATATAAAGGGAGCTTCCAACTTTAACTTGACCTCTGTTTGGCCCTGGGGTACCCTTACTGGTCCCATACCCTCATGGGTGAGAACAGTCTCCCATCTGCTTCCAGAATTCCTTTCTGCTGAGCTTTAGGGCAGACTGCAATAAGCTTGAAGGCTTCTATAAGAGTAGTCTCCAAATTTGTTCTGATCTGATTATCTATTTCCTCAGGAAAATTTTATATATCTATATACAGACATTCAAATTTTAACGTGTAAAATTTTTACATGTATTATTGTACTAATATATGCCCACATCAAATAGGTAATTATAACAAAAATCACATAAGAATCATAAGAATTATCTTATATATTTTGATAATTATGGTTGCTTCATATCACCAATAGTTAATACCTCAAGAGAAAGTATACATTTGGGGTTAGGGTTGTCTTTACTAAACCTGGACGTAAATTCATTCTATCAGCTAGTTTTCTTGCAAGCGATTTTCAATGTTTTGTCCCATTTCTTATCAGATCTTACAAGATTATTTTTCCTCCGCAACATCACTGAAGAAGTACTCATCCTAGAAGTAGAAGTATCAGCTCTTCTATTTTCTTGGACCTGATTAGGCTTGCTTTTATCATCTTGGATCTATGATACGTTCATATGCTGGTTTGTTTTACGTGGTTTTGTTGCAGCACTCATTTCGACCCATTTGCCCATTTGGTGAAGATCAGTTTAGTTAGAGAGAGAGAACGAGTAATTGTAGTGAACCCAGCCCGTGTAACATGGTATGCTGACACCAAGTGTGGGCACTACAGACGAGCCCTCTCAGTTGTGGAACACCCTCCTTCCTTCGGCACCTTGCCTGACTAAGAGAGCAGAGGACTTGCTGACATATAGCCCAAATCTACGTATCTATATATGTGACATTAGTAAAGATTAATTCCTTCCTCCCAGTTTTAGTAAAAATCAATAAAAGTTTGAACATTTTCCTCCTAAACCTTATTAGATTGTCTTGCTTACCCTCCAGGTGTTCTCCCCATATGCCATGACTACCCTTCATCCCAAAACTGTGGCTGTGAATTTAGGGAGGTCAGAGTTTAATTCCAGATCTGCTGTCCTAACCCATTTCGGAGTTTCAAGGACAAAGTGCTCAGTAGTGCCCAGTAGCACTCTTGGGAGGATAAACACTGGATTTTTGTTTGGGGAGATCAGTCTCAGGAAGATGGGGACGGGCCTGCCCTGAGAGATACTGATCTCCTTCCCTGAGGGCTGGTGGACCACAGGTTTAATGGTTAACTGGATGTGCCAGGAGAGAAAAAAGGCCAGGAACTGTTGCAGGGAAGCTCTTTTCCCCAGGCAGTAGATCTCACCTGGAAGAACACCCATGAGAGTAACATTCTTGGTCTTCCTTGGAGAGACAGAGTGAATTGCTGGATGGATATTTTAGAGCACGGGTAGCTGGGTGTATGGAACTCAGTCCTTTCCTTTCTCTTGAGCATCTCCTTGGCCTGCACATGGGACACTCATGGGAGACAGACTGTACCACTACTGGGGAGGCCTATGGGTCCTTGGGGTTGCCTTTCAGTGTGCACCCACTGTTGCTACATACCTAGGTCACATTCTTACATATATTTCAATCCCTATGTGACTAGTTTCTTTGTTTACCTCTAAGTGGTTCCAAACTGGGTCAGGAAAACGAAATACTGGAAAATTGTGGGATCTGGTGCAAATTTACTTTAACTCATTGAGTCTCTGTTTCTATGCCACAAAATGATGCTAGTAGCACCTGCCGTTTAGGTACTGCCTAGCCCACACCTTAACACCTACTGGCTATTTATTACATGCAGGCATGTGCTAGGTCCTTTTGTTACATTCCCTCATATAATCTTCACAATAACTACATAAGGTAGGAATTATTATTATCCTTATTTTAAGATGACGACACTGACACTTAGAACGTGAACAAGATAACGTGGACCATACCCTTATGAGACTTACACTTTAACATACAAGCAAAGAAAGCACTCAGAACCTACAGCCCAGGTCTTGATTCCTTTTCAGAAGAGCAAACCAAATAGAAATGACAGAGGTTGAACCAAAAGTCAACAGTCTACCACCAGCCAATCTTTCTTATTCTCTAGTGGTCCTCAGGGCTCAGAGTCCTAAAAGCCCTAGTCCCCCACCCCCAAACCTCTTTTTTGTATCTAATGTGCTTCAAATGGCCAGTTACGGCCCATCAATGAGTCATGAAATTAATTTGTGGTTCATGGCCAACATTTTTTCTAAGGGAAGAGGAGGGCCGGGGAGAGTAGGGGAGGGAAGAGGAGGGAATAGCTTAGAAAAGGAAGTATCAGAGTGTAGACCACATAAGGACCATATAATATTGTTTAGTGAAATGATTGCTGTGTGTGTGTGTGTGTGTGTGTGTGTGTGTTGCATGTACAGGCTAGGTTGCAATGTCAAGTGTATTTTCTTACTGTGGATCATCCCAACTATTTTAAATTCTGGTTCCATCTTATTTGGCTTATAATAAGCTTGTTTTCATGGTGTTAGGGATGGTTCTACCCTTGCTTAATGTTCTCCTTCTTCCCCTATGTTTCTAGGCTGCCTCTGGAAGAGAAAAGTGAAAGGGGCCCCGTGTGCATAAGACAGTAGTGAGAGGGAATGTGACAGAAAGTGGAGATGCAAACGGAAGAGGTGAGTGGGGCCAGTCAGGCAGTCCTGGAATGACGTGTGTGGATTTTGTTCTTAAGTGTAAAGGAAAGCCTTGGAGGGCTTTTGATTTAGGGAAGTGATACAATTCCATTTATCTCACAAAAAGAACCCTGTAATTATTGGGTAGAGAGTAAATAGTAGGAGGCCAGAGTGGAAAGAGATAAGAGACCAGTGGCACGTTCTAAGACAGCAGTCATTGAAATGAACAGGAGAGCATGGAGGCTTACGTGCCAGTCAGGATTTGCCCAGACAATTGGAACTACTAGGAAATATACATGATAAGGATTGTACCTTACACAGCGGGGCAGCCAGTTACACAGACTGTGCGGGCTGTTGTTTCGTGCCTGGTGCTAGAGCCCGAAGACCACAGGGAAGGGAAACAGCACAGGAAGTGTGGGAAATAAGAACAAGTGGGAACCTGGGAGGCTGAGCTGGACATCACCAGAAAAGACTGCCCCCTGCACTGGCTCTCACCACCTCCAGGCCTTCAACTTCAATGATGGCTCATTCCTGAGTGAAAAGCTGGCACCCGTCAAGGTGCTAAGATGTACCTAGTCCGGGATTCAGAGAGGCTGAAGTGAAAGATCACAAGGAGCTAGAGGCCATGGGGCCTGGCCACACCCCACACCAACTAGGCATCACAGCAGATAAGCAACCATACAGGTGAAATGCAATAGCCTTTGCACACCACACCCCACCTTCTAAGCGTAAAAAATTACCACCCCTTCACTCCCTCTTCCAAGTCATGTGAAGTATGTTTCTTGAGGCCTGTGCCTAGTATGTTGGATATGTTCACATGGCTGGAAGCTCCCTGACCCCTATTGATTAAGGATTTTTATAGAGGTTTAATTAGGTAGGCATGATTGATTAAATCATTGGCCATTGGTGGTTGAATTCACTCTCCAGCCCCTTTCCTCTTCCTGGAGGTCCAGGTGTAGAGCTAGAAATTTCAACCTTCTAATCCCGGCTTGGTATTTTCTGAAACTATGTAGCCCCCCCACTTCTACCCCCTTACCTCCCAACCCAGTCAACCGCCTACCTTGAATAATCTCATTAGCATAAAAAAGACACTTCTATCACTCAGGAGATTCCAAGGGTTTTAGGAGCTCTGTGCCAGGAACTGAGCAGAAAGTTGAAAAAAAAATGTTTTTTTTTTTTTTTATACTACAGGGTGTAAAGGTGTTATGACTAGGGGAGAAGACTCCAGAACACGCAGTACTGCCCACAGTGCAAGGAGACGGGGCAGAGGAAGCGTGCCACAGTACAGGCTGCTGGAGAGTTTGAGGACCATGGAATCCTGCCAGCAAGTACTAGAAAGGCAAAGGGGATGACTGATAGGTGAATGCAAAAGGACATGCTACCAAAGGTTGCCTAGAATGGAAAAGTTTGAAGGATTCAAATCCCTTCTTGAGCAATAATTCGCCATGGATTCTACAACACATCAGAACTGAGCAGAGCAGAAATGAGAATTCCATGCATGTAAAACACCCCAAGTCTTTCAGGGAAGAAAATGCTTGAATCCTGTGTGCATTTACTCAAAAGCAAGGAGCTTATTTTGCCTATCATCACTCTGAAGTATAAATAATTAATATAAGCATTTATTTAAAAACTATACCAGAGGTCAGTGGACAACATGAGTCAAAGATGTGAGGAGTGTGTATGTATATATGTAGGAATGATACAGAAAGAGAGAATGGGTTATCTGGAACTAAAAATAGTAGAGAGTTTGGCATTTTCTCATTGATGGCATTTTCTCGGGAGCTAGAACACTCTGAAGCTACTTAGGTGAGTGATATGGACAATTATCTTGAACTGAGTAACTAATTAGGGACTTTCATTTCAAATGCTCTACAGCCATGAAGGCACTCCAGGAGAGCAAGGAAAAAAATTTTTCTTTTTTTTGCCTGTCCTCCAGACTCTGAGTAATAAGTGATAATGTCTAATGATGAAAACAAAAACGTTTTTAAAAGATGACACAAAGGAACCCAATAATATACAGACGATGTGTTAGCTATTATTAAGTGAAAAGAAAAGTGTTTCTTAGTTTTAGGTAAACATTTTTCCCTTGGGGACCAAGTGTTTGGGGTATTCTTGTGCTTTGTGCCCTACTTGGACCATGGTGGGCTTCACAAGTATAGGCAGGGGGTTGCCTGATTTGAGACATTCCAAGAAGTGTCACCTTCCCAACATGTCCTTCCCAACCATCACTTAAAATTCACTTACCACCTTTTACTATCATCTCTAGGCCTATACTTGTGGGATACAGCCACTTTTCAGGCCCTCAGACTAATTACTACTAAAGAAGTGATTGGATGCCTTCAAGAGAAAGACGAGGGCCTCTTGGAACTTTGATTATGGATTAAAAAACTAATCTGCTGAAACAAATCTAAGTCCTGATTCTTCTGCTCTGTTTCTTCCTTCTCCCAGGCTGAATCTGCCAAATATTCTTCATCACTGGGCTCTGTCTTCACGCCTAGTTTCAGTTCTGCCTCCCTCTTCATCCCCTGATCCTGACCTTGAGCCTGGTGAAATTGCTCCAGGCCCTCAGGATCTCCCCCCAGATTTGTAATCCTCTTGCAAGTCTATCAGTGGCTCAATTGTGTTTTCTTTCACGTACTCATAGGAAGGAGGGAACACTGGCCACATGTGACCACATGAAGATTTTTAGAACCTACACAAAGTAAATAAGGCTGGATCAAGAGATAAAAAAGACATAGAGGGTCAGAAATGTCTATGCATTGCACCACACAGACCTGCAGATGCACTCCCATTATGTTAATTTCTCATTATACAATACGGAGTTTTGCCTTAACATAGAAATAATACCAATAATGTCACAGGGTCTGCTTTTATGGGAAATGGAGTTGTCAGGAATTGGGTCACTACATTGTCCAATTCCCAGGGTGTCATTTTATCATAGTTTAGGTGAGTGGTGCCCCTGGACTTGTACAGTGCATAGCTTGTGTAGCTATACACAGCAACAATAACCAAGGGAATAAGACATCCATTTTATTTTTTTTTTGAATTTTTATCTATTTATTCAGTTGCACTGGGTCTTAGTTGAGGCTGGCGGCTTCCTTAGTTGTGGCTCACTGACTCCTTAGTTGTGGCATGCATTGGGATCTACTTCCCTGACCAGGGATCGAACTCAGGCCCCCTGTATTGGGAGCGTGGAGTCTTAACCACTGCACCACCAGGGAACTCCCAAGACATCCATTTTAGATGTAAATTTTATTAAGTTTTGAATCAAAAGACACAAGTAAATCTCCTCCTCATATTCCGTCTAAAACTAAAGGGGCTTAGTGTCAGCTATAAGAGAGTGCCCCTTTCTAAACAACTAGCTGATTAACTCCAGGGATTTAGCCTGGTTCTGTCACAACTACCTTGTAAGATATGGAACACATTGCACATTCACTATATTCTATTGATGAAAAGCGTCTTAGAACTTCTGATGATTATTTAATCCCAATCTACCATCCAGTTGATCTCAGAGAGATGAAATGGCTTGCCTAACGTCACAATATTTAATAACTATGTCGGAACAAGAAGCCAGGTTGCCCGCACTCTGAAGTCATTCCTACTAGATACTAAAGTCTTTGAGGTCAGCTGACCACTTCTTTATTTTTGTTTTTCCAGGAAAAAGTGCAGTTGTTAAAGCTGCTAAGTAAATAAGAATAATATAAGAGAATGTGCGAAAGCACTTGTAAAGAATTAAATCATAAGCATGTATAGAGAATGTGCTAAAGCACTTGCAAAGAATTAAATCATAAACATAAGATTACTATGTTGGGCATTACTGTGATGATCAGGCTCTGGTAGAAGTCCACCCCTTACTGGATATGTAACCATAAGCAAGTTACTTAAACTCGATGCCTCAGTTTCTTCATATGTAAGAGAGGATAATAATAGAAGCTTAGAACAGAATAGAAGCTCTTAAAATAGAATCTTGTGTGCTCGACACATACAATCATTGCTAGTTATTATCATCACTTTCCAAACATTAAGATGGTCTACATAAAAGCCTAAGAGCTATTTACGTAAGAAAGAGTGTGGTCAATACTGTATGGTCCCACCTTATAGGTCAGTAATTTTATTTACTGAAATGGATTCAAATCTTGCTTCAATTCAAACAACTATTTCTTTAAGCATGTACCACTGAGCAACCACTCAGCAAACTCACCATTTAATAGGGGAGACAAAGAACTTATACACGGTAAATGCATCAAGAGACATGAGCATAAGGGCATATGACACAGAAGAGGGGCTACCTCACCCTAAAGTCAAGACTGGTGATATTGTAATTAATAATATGAAATATATATTTGGTCTTCTTCCACATTCCTAGCACAGAGCTCCTAAAACTCTTGGCATTTGCTGAGTGATAAGGACAATAAAGGTGCATCGTTACGTTAATAGGTGACTTTTGGAAGGCACCTAAGGATAAGGGTAGGTTTCCAGAGGAACCAACCATGTTATTAAAGGGTTAGAACTTCCAGTTCCACCTCTACTGACCCCTTGGGAGGGGACAGGGGCTGGAGATTGAATCAATCACCAGTAGCTGATAATTTAATCAAGTATGCCTATGTAATAAAGCCTCCATAAGAATCCAAGGGATGGGGGCTTGGAGAACTTCTGGGTTGATGAACACTTGGAGACTGGGGGAGAATGGTGTATTCAGAGAGGGCATGGAAGCTCTGTGCCCTTTCCTCATACCTTGTCCTATGCATTTCTTCCATCTGGCTCTTTCTGAGTTATATGCTTTTATAACAAACCAGTAATCTAGTAATAAAAGATTTTTCTGAGTTCTGTGAGCTGCTTTAGCAAATTAATCAAACCCAAGGAAAGGGAGTCACTGGAACCTCCCATCTGTAGCCAGTCAGTCAGAAGCACAGGTGACAACCTGGACTTACAACCGGCATCTGAAGGAAGGGGCACCGCCTTGTAGGACTGAACCCTTAACCTGTGGGATCTAATGCTATCTCCATGTAGATAGTGTCAGAATTGAGTAGTGTTATAGGGTACCAAGGTGGTGCCCAAGAATCTCTTGGTGTGAAGAAACAACCACCCTCCCCCACACTGGAACTGGGTGCAGAATACATACACAGCCTAGTCCTACAGACAGCATAATTGAATTTACATCCACACTGGTACCTTTCCATGATTTTACATTCAAAGGTCAGCTGTGGTAAGGGCCTCATAGCTAACTATGCTTAGTTGTTTCTTTCACGTCTATGTTGTTTTTGTAGGGGAGGAAAATATTTTCCTTCCTCCATTCTAGGTTCTTTGGTTGGTCTAATAATTAATATGACATAAGAAAGATTAACAGGAGAATTAAACATATTTAATTTTGTACACACGGGAGTCTGTAAAAATATGAGACTCAAAGAAGTGACCAAAGCAGGTAGTATTTATACCTTTTAGACAAGAAAATAATAAATTTGTGAAGAATTGACAAGACAAAGGGGTTTGGGCTTGGGCTAGCAAATCAGTGAAGAAGTAACAAGGTTTGTTTATATAGCCTTCTTGGCCATAAATTCCCTATCTCTGGTGATAAGGATGCCTTCTACCTTCCTGATGTAGGGAGGGTACATTTCATATAGAAGATGTATTTCCTGCTTTCAGGACAAATGAGGTCAGAGTGTCCTTCTTGCACTGACTGTGTCTTAAGTAACTTTAATTCAAAAAAGTCAATATGCCAAAGTGACATAGTTGGGGATGGCATATTCTGCTTCCCTTCGTTTTGTTTGTTTAAAACCTTCCTTTCAGAGCAGAAAAAAAAAGAATAAAGAAAAGTGAAGATAGCTTAAAGAACTTATGGGACAACATGAAATGGACTAACATTCACATCATAGGGCACCCAGAAGGAGAAGAGAGAGGGAAGGGGACAGAAATCTTATTTGAAGAAATAATGGCTGAAAACTTCTCTAACCTGAAGAAGGAAACAGACATCCAGATCCAGGAAGCCCAGAGAGTTCCAAATAAGAGGACCCCAAAGAGACCTACACCAGGACACATGACCATTAAAATGACAAAAGTTAAAGACAAGGAGAGATTATTAAAAGAAGCAAGCTAAAAACAACTTTTTATGTACAAGGGAATCCCCATAAGACTAGCAGCAGATTTTGCACCAGAAACTTTGCTGGACAAAAAGGAGCAATACAGAATGTTCAAAGTGCTAAAAGAAAGAAACTTCCAACCAAGAATACTCTACCTGGCAAAATTATTACTCAAAAGTGAAGGAGATATAAAGAGTTTTCCAGACAAGCAAAAGCTAAAGGAGTTCATCACCCCTAAATCGTCCTTACAAGAAACATTAAAGGGATTTCTTTAAGATAAAAAGAAAGGGTGCTAACTAGTAACAAGAATACATATGAAAGAACAAATCTCACTGGGAAACTAAAAATATAGCAAATGTATTGAATCAGTCATTTATAAAGCTAGTAAGAAGGTTAAAAGACAAAAGTAGTAAAAATAACTTGATTACAATAATTAGTTAAGAGATACACAAGAAAAAAAGATGTAAAATGTGGCATCAAAAACATAAAAGGTGGGGTGGAAAGTGATAATGTTGAGCTTTACAATGGGATAAAACTTAAGTTGAAATAGACCATTATAAACATAAGTTGTTGTATGTAAGCTCCTTGGTAACCACAAAGCAAAAACCTTTAGTAAATACACAAAAGATAAAGAGAAAGGAATATAACCATACCACTAAAGAAAGTCTTCAAACCACAGAGGAAAAGAGCAAAAGAAGAAGAGAGGAACAAAGAGGTACTATAAAAACATCCAGAAAACAATTAACAAAATGGCAATAATCATATACCTATCAAGAATTATTTTAAATGTAAATGGACTAAATTCTCCAATCAAAAGACAGAGAGTGGCTGCATAAGTAAAAAAATAACAAGACCCAACTATATGAGGCCTACAAGAGACTCACTTTAGATAGACGGACATACACAAACTGAAAGCAAATGGATGAAAAAAGATATTCCATGCAATTGTAAACCAAAAGAAGTTGGAGTAGCTGTACTTATATTAGACATAATACACTTCAAAACAAAGACTGTAATAAGAGACAAAGAAGGGTCTTTGTCTCTTATTACACATGGAACATTTTCCAACCTAGACCATATGTTATTAAGCCAGAAAATGAGTCTTAATAAATTTAAAGAGTTGAAATCATATCAAGCATCTTTTCCAAACACAATGGTATGAAACTAGAAATTAATTACACAAAGAAAACTGAAAAATTCACAAATATGAAAGATTAAACAACATGCTACTGAACAACCAATAGGTCAAAGAAGAAATCAACAGAGAAATAAAAATTTGAGACAAATGAAAATGGAAATGTAACATACCACAGTTTATGGGATGTAGCAAAAGTAGTTCTAAGATGGAAGTTCATAGTGATAAATGCCTACCTCAAGAAACAAGAAAGTTTAAAATAAATGACCTAACTTTACACCTCAAGGAACTAGAAAAAGAAGAACAAAGCCCAAAGTTAGTAGATGGAAGGAAATAACAAAGATTAGGGCAGAAATAAATAAAATAGAGACTAAGAAGACAATAAAAAGATCAATGGAGGTAAGAGCTGATTCTTCGAAAAGATAAATAAAATTAACAAATTTTAGCTGTACTCACCTAGACAAAAAGAGAGAAGGCTCAAATAAATAAAATCACAAATGAAAGAGGAGCTATTACAACTGATACCACAGAAATACAAAAGAGACCATTAAAATCAATTATACACTAAAAAATTGGACAACCTATAAGAAATGGACAAGTCCTTAGAAACATACAATTTACTGAGACTGAGCCAAGATGAAATAGATGGTATAAATGGACCAATTAGTAGTAAGGAGATTGAATTAGTAAACAAAAACCTCTCAAAAAACAAAAGTCCAGGATCAGACAGCTTTACTGGTAAATTCTACCAGACATTCAAAGAAGAATTAATACCAATCCTTCTCAAACTCTTCCAAACAATAGAAGAGGAGGGAATTCTTCCTTCATTTTATGTGGTCAACGTTACCCTGATACCAAAACCACACAAGGATATCACAAGGAGAGAAAATTACAGGCCAATAACCCTAATCAACACAGATGCAAAAATTCTCAATAAACTATTAGCAAATTGAATTCACAAATACATTAAAAGGATAATATACCATAATCAAGTGGGATTTATTCCAGGAATGTAAGGTTGCAAGTCTGCAAATCAGTCAAGGTGATATATCATATTAACAAAATTAATGATAAAATTATATGATCATCTCAATAGATGCAAAAAAAAAGCATTTGACAAAATTCAACATCCATTTATGATAAAAAAAAAACTCTCAAAAAAATGGGTATAGAGGGAATGTACTTCAAAATAATAAAGGCCATATATGATAAGTCCACAGTTAACATCATACTCAATGGTGAAAAGCTGAAAGCTTTTCCTCTAAGATTAGGAAAAAGACAAGGATGCCCACTCTTGCCACTGGTATTCAACATAGTATTGGAAGTCCTAGACAGAGCAATTAGGCAAGAAAAAGAAATAAAAGACATTGAAATTGGAAGGAAAGAAAAACTTTCACTATTTGC
Organism: Neophocaena asiaeorientalis asiaeorientalis; assembly: GCF_003031525.2. Lineage (NCBI taxonomy): Eukaryota > Metazoa > Chordata > Mammalia > Artiodactyla > Phocoenidae > Neophocaena > Neophocaena asiaeorientalis. Next base: position 1,252,797 of record NW_020175011.1, read on the forward strand.
AGATGACATATTATATATGGAAAACCCTGAAGATTCCATTAAAAAATTGTTATAATTAATAGACAAACTCAGTAGAGTTATGGAATACAGAGTCAATACATAAATATCTTTTGAATTTCTATACACTAATAATGAATTATCAGAAAGAGAAATTAAGAAAATGATACCATTTAAACTTGCACTGAAAAGAATAAAATACCTAGGAATAAATTTAACCAAGGAGATGAAAGACCTACATAATGAAAACTATCAGATATTAATGAAAGGAATTGAAGAAGACACAAGTAAAACAAAAGATATTTTGTGCTCATGGATTGGAAGAATTAATCTGTTAAAATGACCATATGACCCAAAGCAATCTACAGATTCAATGCAATACCTATCAAAATTTCAATGGCATTTTTCACAGAAATAGAACAAACAATCCTAAAATTTGCAAAAAAACATAAAAGACCCCGAATATCCAAAGCAATCTTAAGAAAGAAGAACAAAACTAGAGGCATTACTCTCCCTGATTTCAAACTATATTACAAAGCTAAGTGATTAAAGTAGTATGGCATTGGCATAAAAAACAGACACATAGATCAGTGGAACAGAATAAAGAACCCAGAATTAAGCCCCCAAATATATGTAAGTTAATTGAATATATACATAATAAGAACATGCAATGGGGAAAGGACAGACTCTTCAATAAATGGTGTTGGGAAAATTGGACAGCCACATGCAAAATAATGAAACTGTACCTCTATCTTACAGCATACAAAAAAATCACTCAAAGTGGATCAAAGACCTGAACGTAAGACCTGAAACCATAAAACCCTTAGAAGAAAACATAGGTGGTAAGCTCCGTGACATAGGTCTTGGTGATGATTTTTTGAGTCTGACACCAAAAGTAAAAGCAACAGAAGGAAAGATAAACAAACATCAAACTAAAGGCTTCTACACAGCAAAGAAAATCATCAACAAAATGAAATGTAACTTACTGAATGGGAAAAATATTTGTACATCATATATCTGATAAGAATAATAAAGAACTCATACAACTCAATACCAAAAAACAAACAATCTGATTAAAAAAATGGACAGAAGATCTGAATAGACATTTTTCTAAAGAAGACATACATATTGCCAACAGGTACATGAAAAGATGCTCTACATCATTAATCATGAGGGAAATGAAAATTAAAACCACAATGAGATATCACCTCATACCTGTCAGATGGCTGTTATCAAAAAGACAAGAAATAAAAAGTGTCGGTAAGGATGTGGAGAAAAGGGAACACTTGTGCACTGTTGGTGGAAATGTAAATTGGTGCAGCCACAATGGAAAACAGTACAGCACATCCACTACATACAAACGAGTTCCATTTCGAGAGCACGTTCGTAAGTCAAATTTGTTCGAAAGTCCCACAAAGTTAGTCTAGGTACCCAACTAACACAATCGGCTATATAGTACTGTACTGTAATAGGTTTATAATATTTTTCACACAAAGAATACATAAAAAATAAGCAAAGAGGGGCTTCCCTGGTGGTGCAGTGGTTGTGAGTCCGCCTGCCGATGCAGGGGGCACGGGTTTGTGCCCCGGTCCGGGAAGATCCCACATGCCGTGGAGTGGCTGGGCCCGTGAGCCATGGCCACTGAGCCTGCGCGTCCGGAGCCTGTGCTCCGCAACGGGAGAGGCCACAACAGTGAGAGGCCCACGTACCACAAAAAAATAAAAATAAATAAAGAAGACATTTTTAACCTTACAGTCCAGTACCTTAAGAAGTACAGTAGTGCAGTACAACAGCTGGCACACAGGGGCTGGCATCGAGTGAACAGGCAAGAAGAGTTACTGACAGGAGGAGGGAGAGGAGGTGGGAGATGGCAGAGCTGAAGGATCGTCAGCCATAGGACACAGAGGGCAAGCTGCGCGTGACAATGTAGGCCAGTCACATGAACTAACTTACATGATTGGACACGAAAATGCAAGTTCGCATCTTTGAAAGTTCACAACTTTGTAGGGGCTTACCGTATGGAGTTTCCTCAAAAAATTAAAAAACAGAATGACCATATGATCTAGCAATTCCACTTCTGGCTGTTTGTCCAAAGAAAACAAAACTGCTAATTTGAAGACATATATGCACCCCCATATTCACTGCAGCACTATTTACAATAACCAAGCTATGGAAGTAATCTAAGTGTTCATCAATGGATGGATGGATAAAGAAGATGTGGTATACATATGGTATATATATTCATTGGAACATTATTCAGACATAAAAAAGAAATCTTGCCATTTGTGAGTGACAACAAAGATGGACCTTGAGGGCATTTTGTTAAGTGCAATGAGTCAAACATAAAAATACAAATACCATATGATCTCTTTTACATATGGAATGTAAAAAAACAGAAAAAAACAAAACAAACACTAAGCTCATAGCTCATAGCTACAGAGAACAGGTTGGTGGTTGCCAGAAGCATAAATAGGGGTAAGAGAAATGAGTAAACTGTTCTGTTTTATTTTGTTTTTAGTTTAAATACACTGAAAAAAATTAAACTTTTTCTTTCCATGAGTAGCCTCAGGGTTGAATAAAACAATAGCTTTATCTTTCCTATGATTCTTTAGAATTTTAGTAGTTAGTTATCTAATTTCTTAAAAAGCATCTGAGTCCTCCTTGAATGACTCTACTCTGTTAAAGAACCCTTGAGTGGAGAATTTCAGAAACTATAGCTTGGAATGATTGAACACATTTCCCCCCAATATATAGCATCTGAAATTGCACCATGCATCTCCTGCAGCTAAACAAATATTCAATTCAGCAAGTATTTTCTTAGAGCTCATAAGACATTGTACTAGGTATCATGGAGCTAGCAAGATGGGGAAGGTCCGTTTAAGGAACATGCAGAGTGGTTGAGGATATTGGGGGTGAAAAGTTAACAGTTAACAAGGCAGAATGGGCTACGAACAGCAAGAGAAGTTCTACCAAGATTTGCAATGATGGAGGAAGTATGATTTATTCTTAGAGGATCAGAGGCAGCTTCAGGGAGATGGGGCTTTGGAGCCACCTTGAAGAGTAGGAAGGGTTTTGACAGATGGAGAAGGGAAGTAAAAGGCATTGCTGGCATTGCTAATAAAGGGAGCCATGGGCACAATGGCTTAGAGAGTGGATGAAAGGGAAAGTTGAGTAGTTCCACCTACTTAGGTTAACTCAGTGCACAGAATCGAAGCTGGAGCTTGGAAGGGTAACTGAGGCTCCATTACGAAGCACCTTAAGAGCTTACCCTATTCAGTAGGTCCTGAAAAGTTGTTGCAAATGTTGACAATAACAGAATCACCTGAGAAGTCTTATACATTTGTGGTTCTGAGGGTGGAAGATGCAGTCCAACAGACCTCACCTTGAACTCAGTTCCTCTGTTAGGTATTTAACGTAAGTCTTTATTTCTTCATCTGCAGAAGGGAATAATGGCACCTAATCACAGGGTTGTTAGGAGATGTAACTGAGATGAGACATGAGATAAGAAATTAACACAGAGGCTCCTATAGGCTACATTTTCAATAGATGTTAAGGAGGACAAAACAAAGACCACTATCCTGACAAAAGAAGAGGAGGAGAATGGGGACAAAAAGAGAAAAGTTTACTGACAACAAAGATAACGTTTAAATTCATTTTTATTTCGCAACACCTAGCCTAAAGCCTGGCATATTGCAGGCACTCAAACTGGTGAATTAAACTTAAGGACAAATTTATCCCAGGGAACTGTGGTATATTTTTCTTATATCTTCACCAGCCTTGGGGGAATGAGAGAAAAACAAATGTAGGGTGTCAGAAGCAGCCTGAAGAAGAAAAATGTAGGCTGGATAATTTTGGGTGCTTACTAGAAAAACACTATGATGAGAGTAATTACGCCAACGAAATTTATTATCTTTCTGTCACAACTGGGAGAAAAATGCCAAAGTCAGTGAAAACCACAGAGCTGAAATGGAAAACCTGGCACCCTTGAAAGGTAACTGAGTTTTCTTACTGGGTTCCCTCTCATTAGATTTGATGTGATTATTTTAAAATGTCAAGACATAATGTCAAGTATGTACTTCAATATAACTTGATGCAGTAATCAAAAGGGCATTTCAAATTCGCTGTACAATTAGAGTCCCATTAAATCTAAGTTAACTGCCCATTTGAGTCACTAAATCTAATCTGTTACCTTGCAACATACATGCAGCGAGTTTCCATCATGACGGAATCATAACCAGATTTTGCTCATGGCTCTGGGAAGAGCTCTGCAATAACATTTTAACAAGGGCTGGATGATGCATACATGCAATAACCATCTGCCTTCAGATTCAGATGGGAGTCCAGTGCTCATATTAACACATCAGTCATGGAAAAAAGGCAGGACCACTTGATTCACGCAAGCAACAGGCAGCCTGATGCATGCTGCTTTCTCTTCCTACTTAATCACGACAAGGGGAAATTCCAAAGCATCGCCTGTCTTTGCACTAAAAACCCAACTTCAAGGCTCCCCCATTTTGTGGTGGACAACTTCTGAGGGATCAGACAAGATGATCCCTGGTTTGTATTCCCCCCACCCAACACAATGCAAAAACTTCAAAAGAGTCCAAAATGGGGCTGGCCTCACAGCATTCAAAACGTTGTGCATAAGGGTCTTAAGAGGAAATAGCTTTGAAAAGACAGCCATCAAGTGCTCCCGGGGCAGGCAAGAGAAAGAAAAGATCCCTCAGGAGGCAGCTGGTGCATCCAGCTGCTGAGGGAAGCCACATGACGGATGGCTTCCACTGGGGACAATGGACGGCCATGAGGGACAGGTCTTTGTTTAGGGGTTCCTGCACCCTCTCCTTTGACCTGCCCCACTGACCTGTGTGCTTGTGCACATGGCAGGGACGCCCTGGTCTTCTGCAAGTTAAGGCCCAGCACGATCGCTCCTGCAAAAGGCCCGCTGACTGCTGATCCCTGCTCCCCCAGCCCCCACTTCCACACAGTCTGGCCAGATGGTGACAGGGTAGGAGGTGGAATCCTGGACTCCGAAGGACAAGGCTTCCAATGTGCAAATTCGTTCCAGGATAAGCACAAATCAATTGCACAGAAAGATGAAGAGCTGGGGGACGGGGTTGGGCACTTGTTTTTCTCAGAAGGGGACAGCGAGTAAGCAATCACACCCAGGTGGTTATTTAAGGCATAATGAATTTGTATTCCCAGGGATATCTTCCAATTCAAATAAGAAAGAGGGCAGTTCTAAGAATCTGAGGAAATTCAGCATATTCTTCCTGCAGCTGTAGATTTCTGGTCAGCTTTGTGGGTGTGAAGGGCAGGCCTGAGCCCATGGTGTCACTACACGCGTCACCCACTCTGGCCTCCAGATCCTCGTCCATAAAACATGTTACTATGTCCTACCGTGCCTGGTCACAAGAGCCTTACCGGAACACATGAACTCAAAAATGCAGTGGAGAAAGAAAAATACTGCGTGACCTCACTTAAATGTGGAATCTAAAAAAGTTGAATCCATAGAAACAGAGAGTAGAGTTTTTTCTGTTTTGTTTTGCCTTATTTTATGGAAAATGTCAGTAACTTATTATTATTAATATAAGCATCTGATGGCAAAGAAATGAAGGTAATTTTACGAACTGAGAATTTTGGCAAGTACGTGAAATTTCCATTTTACTGTAGTTTTATATCACATTAGTTCAAATGCATTTCTCTACACTACTCCAAAATAGCTCTTTTAGGATTATTTCAGTCCTCCTTAACATGCAACTTTTACCAAAGACTTTGAATGTAAAACAAACATAGAAAATTTCAAGTTAGCAACGTTTAATTATGAATGGGATAAGAAATAAAGTCATCAGATGATGGCTGGGCCTGTTAGTTTCCAACAAGACACTTTGTTGAAATGTTTCTTTTCCTGATACATCAGGTATAAATCAGAATCTTTAAAAAATAAGGGCAGAACCAAAGTACAATAAAGAAGCCTCTGCAGCTTAAGCTCTCTGTTTGGGGGAAATGAGGAGACGTTGGTCAAAGGTACAAAGCTGCAGTTATGTAGAATGAATACTCTCTAGAGATCTAATCTGTATCACGATGACTATAGTTAACAATACCGTACTGCATACTAGAAATTTGCTTAGAGAGTAAATTTCAGGTGCTCTCACTAAAAAGTAGAAAGATACTTATGTGAGAGATGGCTATGTTAATTAGCTTAGCTATAATAATCATTTCACTGTATGTGTATATATATATATATAAAAATATCATGGTGTACACATTAAAAATACACAATTTTTATTTAAAAATTTTAAATTGAATTGAATTTTTAATTAGAAAATTACCACATCTTTTTAAAAAAATTTTATTGGATTAGAATTCATTTACAATGTTGTGCTAGTTTCAGGTGTACAGTACCACATCTTCTTTATTCATTCATCTGTTGGTGGACACTTGGTTTGCTTCCATATCTTGGCTATTGTAAATAATGCTGCTATGAACATTGGGGTGCATGTATCTTTTTGAATTACTGTAGTGTTTTTGTTTATTTTCAGATATAGACCAGGATTAGAACTGCTGGGTCATATGGTAGTTCTATTTTTAGTTTTTTGAGAAACAACCCTACTGTTTTTCACAGTGGCTACACCAATTTACATTCCTACCAACAGAATAGGAGGGTTCCCTTTTCTCCACTTCCCCAGCAATATTTATCATTTGTGTTCTTTTTGATGATAGCCATTCTTGCAGGTGTGAGGTGATATCTCATTGTGGTTTTGATTTGCATTTCCCTAATGATTAGCCACGTTGAGCATCTTTTCATGTGCCTGTTGGCCATCTGCATTTCCTCTTTGGAAAAATGTCTATTCAGTTCCTCTGCCCACTTTTTTTTTTTTTTTTTTGCAGTACGCGGGCCTCTCACCGTTGCGGCCTCTCCGGGTGCGGAGCACAGGCTCCGGACGCGCAGGCTCAGCGGCCACGGCTCACGGGCCCAGCCGCTCTGCGGCATGTGGGATCTTCCCGGACCGGGGCACGAACCCATGTCCCTTGCATCGGCAGGCGGACTCTCAACCACTGTGCCACCAGGGAAGCCCCCCTCTGCTCATTTTTTAATCAAGTTGTTTGTTTTTCGATATTGAGTTGTATGAGCTGTTTATATATTTTGAGTATTAACCCCTTATCAGTCATATTATTTGCAAATATTTTCTCCCATTCTGTAGGTCATCTTTTTGTTTTGTCAATAGTTTCCTTTGCTAAGCAAAAGCTCTTAAGTCTAATTAAGTCCCAGTTGTTGGGGGGAGGTGCAATACAGAGGTAGGGGATTAAGAGGTACAAACTATTAGGTATAAATAAGCTACAAGGATATATTGTACAACACAGGGAATTTAGCAAATATTTTATAATAACCATAAATTGAGCATAACCTTTTAAAATCGTGAATCACTATACTGTATACCTGTAATTTATATAATATTATACAGCAACTATACTTCAATTAAAAATGCTAAATAAGGGCTTCCCTGGTGGCGCAGTGGTTGAGAGTCCGCCTGCCGACGCAGGGGACACGGGTTCGTGCCCCAGTCCGGGAAGATCCCGCATGCCGCAGAGCGGCTGGGCCCATGAGCCATGGCCGCTGAGCCTGTGCGTCCGGAGCCTGTGCTCCGCAACGGGAGAGGCCACAACAGTGAGAGGCCCGCGTACCACAAAAAAAAGAAAAAAAATGCTAAATAAGTAAATAAATTTAAATAAAATAAAATAAAGGTAAGTGAACGAGAAGGCAATGTAAAAACACAAGAGGGACTCATCTAATGACTTCCCAAAATATCATAATCGTTTGTGAACGCCCAAGTCTGGTAATAATAATAGCTACAATTTACTACACACCTACTTTGTGGAAGGGAACATGGAAGCACTGAAATAAGCATCACTAAACCTCACAATCCTGCTACAGAGTATTCTCATTAATCTCATTTTATACATGAGGAGACGCAGGCTCACAGGTGTTAAGTAACCTGCCCTGAGTCACGCAGCTCATAAGCAGGTGAGCTAGGTTTGAACTTAGTTCTTCTGCTGGAAAGCCTGTACTCCTTTTACAGTGAGTGTCATCTGTGTCGGGCTCCAGAGCCCCCAAGGCTGTCCTGGAGCTCAAGTTCAGGTCTACACGGAGCACAAAGATCTTTCGGCCCTGAGCAGTGTCATGTCCCCTCCAACAAGCTTCCACACTGACAAAGACTCCTCCTCCCGGGATGCACAGCTTCATCTCAGTGACTTTGAATCACTCCTCACAGATGTCCCCTCTCTACTCGAAGTTTCCATGTAAAAACCTAAAAGCACACACATCCTCTCTCCCTACCCTACCTGCCCAGCCAGCATATCCCATGAGTGAGCCCCACCCGGTCACTCAGGTGGAAACTCAACATCATGCCCTGCTCTTATTGATGAAAATAATCAATGAACAATCAATAATAAGAACAGAAGAGTTTTAGTTGAGCCAAACTGAAGACTAGCCCAGAAGCCTGTTTCCCAGATGACTGTGAGAAATACCTCCAGAGAAGCAGGGTTTTCAGCACAGTTTTATATCTTGTCAAGAACAAAGAATACTAAACAAGTCAGGGATCCATTTCTTCAAGGTTTTGAAAAAACAGACAAGAACATACACGTCCAGCATGTACAGTATGGCCTTGGCACCTGGGAAGGGAGTCTTATCATCAAAGGAGTCCCAGCACTGGTGTCCCAGAAAGAGGGGCATTTCATCTTTATTTTTAACATGGACATTATTTCTGGCCAGTGTGCCTTTTTTTTAATAATTAAAGCAGATATACAACGTATGTGTGATAGGCCACAAACAGGCTGTTTTAGTTAGCATCAAATTCAAGTTAACTCATGTATAAGCCAGAATGACTTTGCTATATCTCAATATGTGAAAATTCCTTTTATCACTCTTCTCTCACCTTCTTCCACCTCCACTCTGCAGCCCCACCTGGTTTAGGCCTTTAGTACGTTCCATCGTTATAGTTACCACAATTTCCCATCCTATCTCTCCTAGAAATAGGTCTGCCATCACTTCCTGAAGTACAGCTAGGACCCTATCCTAACCTTGCTCAGAAAACAGTCACTCTCTGTTATCTCCACAATAAACTTAAACTCTTCTATAAACATTCAAAATCCTCCTTGATTTGATATCAACCTACATTCTGAGATGACACCCCCAGTTTTCTCCATCACATACATTAATCTACTGTTAGAACCAGCTAGTCAGAAATTGACTGGGTGGGATTTGCCAGGGCAAGGGCTGGATACCAGACAGATATTCCATAGCTGAGGGGGTCTGGCAGCTGTGACTGCAGACATGTGGGCTGGCACATGGCCTGGAGCAGGTAGAGGGGTCTTACCAAAGCAGTCATACCAGGTACAAGACGCACATTCCATACCCGCTAAAAACAAGGTACATTCCCAGGTCTTGGGAAACTTTAACACCAGACAGGATACAAGCCAGACAGAGGGGAATGAGACAGCAACACGAGACAGGAATTGCCTTTCTAGGTAGGAGCTGAAGCACAAAGAACCAGGTAAGAGCTCGGGTATTCAAACAAGAATAACAGAGCAGAGCAGAAACAGGAGCAAGAAAGGCAGATGCAGGGCTGTTAGATAGCTTGCTTGGGTACACTACATTTTTCTTAACTTAGCAGTATGGTGTCCACAGGTTTGTACTAGGGTGTTTTGTTTTTTTAATTACATAGGTGTAAGTTAACGTAGTAAATTAGAGGCATACTCAACCTCCCTTCCCCACATCAGAGATGAAGGATTTGTGACAGGAGAGGCACAAGCTGAGACAGCAGTGGAGGAGTCTTCCCATGATGTGTGGAAAATAGTTTATCCTGCTTTTTGTTACCACCATGATGGAAAATTTGAGAAATGTACTATGTCCCTGAAAAAAAGCTAACCAAAAAGCCAGTTTCACAATTTGTGTAGCTGAGTTCATTCATTATTGTGCTTCATGGTTTCTGAGGTTCCTGGCAACTTTTTTTTTTTATTTTGTCCTAGTGGTGGGATGTTACATTTTGATACGGGGTTGGGGGAGTAGAGGAGGAAAACTGTAAACGGGGGGAAGAAACTGGGTTATTTGTACCTCTCCCGTCCCCGCCCCACACTATGTGACTGACAAAACAGTCATTCTCATTTTGGAATTTGGTTTCAGTCACTCCCAACAAATTCTTTTGTCATTGTCATAAGCCTCAGAGTTACAGAGCCCCGCAGGCATAGTTACACACACGTTTCTGGGCTTGGGGTATCAGAGCCGACCATTTTGTTTGATGTTCTAGCATCTAGCTTCAGTAACACTGGGTAAGCGGATAGAGGCAAAACCATCTCTAACAGAACCGATGCCTTAAAAAGACTTAATTCGGTATGGATGTGATACAAGCACTCCAACATGGCCACAAAGAAGGAGACGGCTTCTGCCTTTTTGCAGAACTGATGTAAATTAGAACATTTCCTGAAACAGGTCAGCCTGGAGTAAGTTTCCAGTTGACTTGCCATATAACCGGGGGACAAGCTCCCACATCACAGTGCAGTGCAGAGGAAAACCCCTTGTAATTTCTATCGGGTTTCCACATTTTTTCGTTCATGGTGTGGAAAATTGTCAGTGTGCGGCTCAAAGTTTAAGTAGGCTGGTGGGAATCTGTCCAAAGCTCAACCCGGCACATAGTTGGAGCTTGATACATATCTGTTGATTACCACTGTGAAAACTGAATGGTCCTTCTGGGCACCCTACCCTCAGATACCCAGCAGATGCTTTCGAAATTTCAGCCACTCCAGCAGCTGCAGGAATCCCCCTATACGCAGATTCTCCTGCCAGATGGCCATGAATGTAAAACAACAGTTGGGGTCCATTTTCAAGAATTTTGAAAAAATAAATGAAGGCTTCTGTTTTATTCTTTCAACATATATTTATTGTTTGGAATTTATCAGGCTTCGTGGCCTCCATCATTACTTAAACAGCCTTCCTATATTTGGAGAATGTGCTCCCTTACGAGCCCTGGCTCCCCACGGTGGAAACTAGAAATACTTATCTTTTCCAGCCTTGGATTTCAAAAATCAGAGATTTGATTCACAAGAGCTGTTGATGTAAAGGGAAGCTGAGAGGGCAGAAGTGGGAGGAATGCTTTTGCAGCCAGTGGTGGTTAGGGAAATAATGCTGATAAGGGGCAGCAGCGGCAGAAGCCCTTGTCCTCCGTCAGGCTGGGATCTGAGGTATTTGTGCCTAGTGGCGGAAGCAGGGTCTTTTCTGACCAGCCTCGTGGGGTTGGTGGGAGGGGGTGGGCATTGATCCCGACCGTGTGGTCTCCGATCATTATGCTGGTCCTTCCACAGACTCTGTGAACACTTGAACTCATATATTTCATTTATATATATTCTGTTTTAAGTAAAGGAGTTTCAGATGCTACCAGCTAAGAATGCTGGCTGCTGTGTTCGCACATTGCTAAATGCCATAGTTGGTGTGGGGATGCAAAGTCAAATGAGACGTGAATGCAGCTTCTAAGATTCCATGGCCTGGAGAGGGGAACAGGCTCAAGCCCATCGATAGGATGCAGTGTGATCAGAGCTGTGAAGTGGGCACACAAGTAGACGTGGGTGCAGGAGGGCAGAAGGAAGGGAGAGCCTGCTTGGGAGACTGCACGCCCCTCTGCACCAGGGCAATGGACACCGACCGACCGCTCTGCCCTCAGACCCTCAGGCCACGCCTGGACAGAGGGCTCCACCCACCCCTGAAGTCTGGCTTGCTGATACTGCGGCGCTGTTAACGAGTAGGGCTCAAAAATCGCACAGCTGCAAGCCCAGCTCGGGGATGCTAAAGTGCAGCCTCACCCACTGGGCTCCCGTGTTCTCCCCTCTGTCTATCTTGCTGTTAATTGGATCTGGGACTTAGACTTCCCTTGGGTCATAGACAAGCTATGGCCATGGGGACCGACCGACACAGCCACCGGGAACTCTGGTAGCCCAGTGGGGGAAGTGTGCAGGGAAAGTGGAATTCCTCGGCACCACCAGTTCTGAACGTCAAGAGCAGCAAGCCCCAGTTTGAATCCTTTGGCAGAAAGGAGCCTAGATTGTTGTCTGGTCGTGGGACCAACCCCTGACGGCACCACCCTTTCAACTCGTTATTCTCAAAGTCTGACCATCAATGTTGCAGTCGTGTTTTGTTCTGCTTCCTTTAACATCTTTGCATGAGCATCTTAAACTTAAAAGTCTCATGGGTTTTGTGGGCAGCCCAGTAAGGAGCCAGGAGATAGCCAATAGGGGGCAGCCAGGGAGGAAGCTCAAATTATAGGCAGAGCAGGAAAGGTGGGTGTCAAGGGGCTGGGCAGAGAAGTGGAGGAAACTGCAAGGTTGTGAGCAGGTGTGGTCCGCAGGCTGGGGCACACTCCCATTACCTGTGCAGCCCGTCATCTCTGCTTCATCCCTCCCCCCAGCTTGGATTCCCCTCTGTGCTGCCCTCAGGTGCACATCCCATCCGGGCCTGAGGAGGGCGCTGTCGGCGTGTTCCATCAAAGCACAGGTGACTTGAATTGCTCGGCAGCCCACCCGGGAAGCCTGGCTCCGCCCATGAATTGACCACTTGGCAATAGTCTTGCCTAAAGCACAACTGAACCACTTTGTCCACTGTATCCAGCAACCCTCACCAGCAACAGCCTCCTAACTGCGACCTGTTGCCTAGGGTGCCTCTCCTAGCCAGGGCCTTTCTGTGGTGTGGTCCCTCCCAGGCCAGACATCAGGTTCCTTTAGGTTGTATACACATCTGAGGGGGAAATAATCACAGCACAGTGACAACATTGGGGACATCATTTCCCTTTCACTTCTCTTCCCATCCCTTCTTACATCAGAGAAGCCTTCTCAGCTCGATGCTGGTGTGGCTTTAAGGTTTCCACCACTTTTGCTAACTTCCCTGTGTAACAAGACAACCAGTCACAAGCTCAAGCAGCAATAGCTAGCTGAAAGCCATAATGCTGTTTTGTTTTCATTGTGTTTCTACAATGGATACAACGATATATATGTATCCATATATATGCTCTACTACTACCTATTTACATTCAGGGTAATAATATTGACATTAATTTCCCTTTTAATTTTTAAATACCTTTTTGAAAAATAAATGAATGTAACCTAGAAAAAGTGAGTAAAATTTTTAAAAATGATAAGGACCTAGACATGGCAGAAATTGTGCCAGCCCCCAAATAACTGAAGTTTGGAGATCATGTCCCTAAGATATGGCCCTCCATCCTGTTCCCTTTTCTCCCGCTCAGGCTCAGCTCCTGGGGGGTTCCCACCATGGGCAGTCAGCCAAAGCTGGGGAACTTGAAGTCACTGGCATTTGATTCTTTGCCCTTTTTAAATTGTTTTCTTCTATGTTTGTCTTTCACCCCATTTCCCCATTAGGGGGTGAGTTCCTTGAGGGCATAGACAATGTCAGCACTTTCTTTCCAACTGGCTTGCAGCTGACAGTCGTGGTATTAGGCGCACAGTGGGTGTTCAATAACCGCCGCTGCTTTGCATTCAACACTCAGGCAAAAACAACATCCCCACTCATACTGGAAAAATAGGTCATCTCTTTGGCAAATACAACAGGATTCATCAGGACAGACTCAGTGAACGGTGTGAATGAACAACAACAAACAAGAAACTCAGCCTTTTGGAAAAATCACATCTTTGTTGTGAAGATGCCAGAATGTCTGGAAATGGCTAAAACCTGGGGATTTTCCATAGATTAGTCATGTGGTTTAAATAATTAGAACTGAAGGCCTATGGGTATGAGATTGCCCCCAGTGAAATCTGAGCGGGTTCCAGGTGAAGTTTAGTCATATGTAAAGAGGAGAAGTACCTCATACTGACAGCGAGGAATTAAAAGAAGGAAGAAATCAAGAAGGGACCTGCAGCCTGGAGAGGAGAGAAAAGCCATGTTACATGGGCTGGGCCTAGAGAGAGATGTGCAGAAAACTCAGGCAATGTGCTGAATATATTTGCAATTTTACAGAAAGAGTCCAGCCTAGATCACAGGCATTTGGGGTATTTGTTTTAATAACATTCTAAGTGAAAGCCATCTCTCTGGTAATAGAATTTCTTTCCATTTTTATGAAGTCAAAGATGAAAAATAAGCTAAAGCAAAAGAATCTAATTTCCTATAATAAGGTTTTGTTTTGAGTCACTTACAAATGCGAAATCACGGGGTCTTAGACACCAGAAGACATATGTTGATCATGGAAATGAAATAAGAAAAATAAAATCTTAGAAACCCACTCATAAATATTGACCTTTCCCCACCTCCACCTCTCACCTACAACTCCACACATGTGTGCCCACACACACACTCACACACCCGGGGAGAAATAACAACGCTGGCTTTCAGAGGCGATGCGAGACAGACTGTGAACGGACCTGTTCGCTAGATAGAACACATTTGTTCAATACATTCATCACCTCTGGGTGGAAGTCCATGGAATTCAACACTGCTGCCAAATACACCCAAACTCAGGGATACCACGTGGTCCCCAGTAGCCCACTGGAGGCTGAGAGTCACCAGGGGCCCCTTGAAGAGGGCCAGCAGAATTGTACACTATATACCCTTTCTCAAGCAGGTCAAACTCGTCTTTCATCAGTGAAAGATCATGGTCTTACTGCAGGCTCCGAAGTCAGTGACACACCTTCTCAACGTCTACTCCATTCTGGCAGTTTCACCCAAGCCATGTACCTTGTAGCCTTTTCGGCATATGCTTTGTCCGGAATATTGCCTAGAAAGGCTCGCGAATCTTTAGTTTCATCAATTCTCCCCAGTTTTTCTTGTTCCTGAAAAAGCAAAGGTGTGACTCCCACTTCCCATTTATCTGTGTTTGGAATTGTGATCATGAACCAATGCCATCCCTCCCTTTGGTGCTCTCATTTTTGCATCTCTTTTAGACTTCCAGTCTCCCTGTTTCCAGGACATGAAACGAATTGCATCCTCATCCTACGAAGTCACATGACTTCCTCTATATTAACTGCCAATCAGTCCTCCCTGCACCAGGACTAAGTATCAGTTACGCAGATTGTGTCAGATCTGTGGTCTCACAGAGCATCTTCTTCTAGTTTTCCCTTGCTCTCTTGGCTGGACAACCTCTCCCTCTTCGACTGTCCCTCCACCCTTCTAGAGGTTCTCCTGCATCCAAGCTTTGGACATGGTTCATACACACATGAGGGAAACTCATCCTTGACCCCAGAAGCCTAGACTAAGTCTTTATGACTTTTTCTACTTTTTCCTGAATATACTCTTTATCGGTTTTTTTTTTTTCCTACATGGACCAATATTCATCCAGAACCACTTATTCAAATAAGAACTGTCACTGGTGACTTACAAACAATTTGTTTTGGAATCCAACTGCCCCTGGGAAGGAGTCACTGGAAGTGCCGAACAGTATATCAGTACTGTCGTGTGTGTACATTCGTGTTTATATGCATAGAATGCCATAGAAATAGTGGGAGTTAGCAGTCAACCAGACCTGGATTTGAATCCCAGCTCCACCAAGAACCTCAGGTACCACCACTGACCCTTATAAGTTTCAATTACCCGACCTGAAATGAACAACAGAGATAATAGGAGCTACTTCAGTAAGTTGGCACAAGAATTAAATGAAATAAGGTCCTCTGCACAATATCTGGATCATATAAGCTTTCAATAAATGCGAGCAAAATGTAGAAATGACCATTTTATTGGTGGTGGTAGTAGTATTACAATGACTAGTAGTAATTATGTCTAGTATTAAAGTAGTATTGCTATCCTTTGAATTCAGAAGACCTGGTTTCCGAACTAGGTCAGGATTTCATGTCCTCCTCTGCAATAGCGATCGAGGATTAAGACTGTGGATTCGAATCCCAATTCCTCTCCCTTCTTCATTTATTAGTTACACAGTGTGGAGCAAGTTACTCAATTGCTATGAGACTCAGCTTCTTCATCTGTGAAGTGCAGGTGATAATAGTACCTACTCCAAAGGGCCATTGTCATTATTAAATGAGTCGATGCATGTAAAATGTTTCAGAGTACTTGGCACCTAGTAAGTACTCAAGAAATGTTTCTAAAATCTGCAGTAGGGTATATTGACATCACCACGCAGGTTATGAAGATTTGAGGTAATGCATGAAAAGCACCCATCCCATGACACTGCCTGGTTGGTATAAGTGATTCTTAAGCCAGGATGTAGTTTAGGATTACCTGGAGAGACTTTTTATAAATTTATTTACTTATTTATTTTGGCTGCATTGGGTCTTCGCTGCAGCGTGTGGGCTTCCTCTAGTTGCGTCGAGCGGGGGCTACTCTTCGTTGTGGTGCGTGGGCTTCTCACTGCCATGGCTTCTCTTGTTGCGGAGCATGGGCTCTAGGCACGCGGGCTTCAGTAGCTGTGGCTCGCAGGCTCTAAGGCACAGGCTCAGTAGTTGTGGCACACGGGCTTAGTAGTTGTGGCTCGCAGGCTCTAGAGCGAAGGCTTGGTAGTTGTGGCACACGGGCTTAGGTGCTCCGCGGCATGTGGGATCTTCCCGGAGCAGGGGTCAAACCCGTGTCCCCTGCACTGGCAGGCGGATTCTTAACCACTGTGCCACCAGGGAAGCCCCTACCTGGAGATTTTTTTTTTTTTCAATTTAAGATAGATTTTTTTTTGCTTTACTATACTTATTGATTTTTTTAACATCTTTATTGGAGTATAATGGCTTTACAATGTTGTGTTAGTTTCTGCTGTATAACAAAATGAATCAGCTATATGTAAACATATATTCCCATATCCCCTCCCTCTTGCATCTCTCTCCCACCCTCCTTATCCCATCCCTCTAGGTGGTCACAAAGCACCGAGCTGATCTCCCCGTGCTATGCGGCTGCTTCCCACTAGCTATCTATTTTACATTTGGTAGTGTATATATGTCCATGCCACTCTCTCACTTTGTCCCAGCTTACCCTTCCCCCTCCCCGTGTCCTCAAGTCCATTCTCTACATCTGCGTCTTTATTCTTGTCCTGCCCCTATGCTCACAGAACCTTTTTTTTTTAAGGTTTCATATATATGTGTTAGCATATGATATTTGTTTTGCTATTTCTGACTTACTTCACTCTGTATGACAGACTCTAGGTCCATCCACCTCACTACAAATAACTCAATTTTGTTTCTTTTTACGGCTGAGTAATATTCCATTGTATATATGTGCCACATCTTCTTTATCCATTCATCTGTCAATGGGCGCTTAGGTTGCTTCCATGTCCTGGCTATTGTGAATAGAGCTGAAATAAACATTGTGGTACATGTATCTTTTTGAATTATGGTTTTCTCAGGGTATATGCCCAGTAGTTGGATTGCTGGGTCATATGGTAGTTCTATTTTTAGTTTTTTAAGGAACCTCCATACTGTTCTCCATAGTGGCTGTAACAATTTACATTCCCACCAGCAGTACAAGAGGGTCCCCTTTTCTCCACACCCTCTCCAGCATTTATTGTTTGTAGATTCTTTGCTGATGGCCATTCTAACCGGTGTGAGGTGATACCTCATTGTAGTTTTGATTTGCATTTCTCTAATGATTCGTGATGTTGAGCATCCTTTCATGTGTTTGTTGGTAATTTGTATATCTTCTTTGGAGCAATGTCTGTTTAGGTCTTCTGCCCATTTTTGGATTGCCTACCTGGAGATATTTTAATAAAATGAATGCATCTGTCTCACTCCAGACCAATTACACCAGTAATCTCTAGGCGTGGGGCCAGGGCATTTTCAAAACTCCTCCATATAATTTTAATGTGCAGCTAGGTTGAAAAATCCTTTGCCTAGCAACAAAGATTACTCGCTAAAAGGTAGTTACTTTTACTCTCCATCTATATACACACATATCCAAACCTTCACACACAAAAAAAGAAAAAAATGTTCCCTGATTTATAAAAAGATTAAGCACTTTATAAAAAACATTCTGAAATTATGCTATCTGCATCCATGCTCCAAACTACCAAATATTCATTTACTAAATGGAGACAGCTGCCAGAGAACAGTGAGAAGCTGATAGACGTGAGAGAAAGCATTAGTAGCCAAGGCCAGTCTATAGGGTTACACAATGCCTTGTACGTTGGCAGGGCTCAACGGCTGTTTGCTAAACTGAGTTGATACTATGATGTTAGTCAATGGGAAAAGACTGATTAATAAATGACACGAAGGCTTAAAGCAAGATACACACATGCATGTATATATACACAGTCACACACACACACACACATATACACGCACATACACTTCTGGCTGCCCCTCTTCCACTTACTGGAATTCTGCTCCCTCTGAACCCTTCTCAGTGGCTCTAAACGGTATCACTATTGCCGCACATATAATATGGGGGAGAAGTCATTCTCTACCTTACATTTATAAGCCTTTATGCCTATTTATTATTATTTAACATAATCTCCTTCCACAAAACACTATAAAAATTGATGCTCTTAGAAATGAAAACTTATGTCCACACGAAACCGTGAATACACGTGTTCATAACAACATTACGCGTAACAGCCAAAAAGTGAAAACGATCCAAACGTCCATTCACCGACAAACAAAATGTGGTATATCCATACCATGGAATGCTATTGGGTAATAAAAATGAAGTACTGATACATGCTACAATGGGAATGAACTTCAAAAACATTCTAAGTGAATGAAGTCACGCACAAAACACCACGTATCCTGTGATCCCCTTTACCTGAAACGTCCAGGGTAGGCAAATTCATAGGGACAAATAGCAGATGAGTCGTTGCCTAGGGCTGGGCCTGGGAGGCGGGGTGCGTGGAGGAATACGGGAGAGTGGTAACGGGGAGTGACTGCTAAGTATGGGGTTTCTTTTGGAGGTGATGAAAATGTTCCAAGATTAAATAGTAGTGATGGTTACACAACTCTATACTAAAACTCATTGAATTGTGCGCTTAAACAGGCGAATTTTATGCCACGTAAATTACATCTTAATAAAGCTGTTAGGAAAATTGATGTTCTTAAAGATGACCGTGATCTACCAAAAAGATAGCTTAAAATTTTTCATATATTTTAGCAAGGAAGGCTAAAAAAAATCTATTTTAGGAAAAGTCATTTAATACTTTCGCCTTTTAAGTTACGTGGACATTCTGTTAACATAGTCAATCTCATTTCCCAACAACACTAGATGAATGAGGCTGGTGCATGTGGATTTTGCAGAGCAGCGGGTCCCTTGCAGCTTCACCCTGCTCCCACAGGAGGAAACTTGGGTGTGGACGTCCTTACCCCCACATTATTTCTCAAGAACGTCCAGCCTGCTAGAATTCTCTGGCTTCCACTGGGCCAGCCTGGGAGTCACCTGTCCCCTCCCTTGCGGGCAGAGGTGAGTCCCAGGAGGCCTTGCATACTTGTTGGTTCCATTAGGCTCACTGCTCTTTAGCTGACCTGCTAATGCTATTTAAAATATCTCTTAGGAGAGTCTATGATGTTACCAATCCAGGAGCCATTTACTTCTCCCCTGGTTTACAGAATCTCAATTTTGTTTACATTGCAAAGTGCACAATCTCAAGGGATAACTTGTATTTGCTTTTAAGTCAATCATGGTAAATCCGTTTCTTTGTTAGCGAGTGGTCTAGTGGTGGGCAAGATGTCCAGGTCTGGCAAATAAGGTGAAGTCCACCTGAGGGTATATCTTCCTTGAGTGTGATTGTGTGTAGATATCTTGAGATCAAATAGGGAGACATTTCCAAAATGTAGAGGTTGGAAAAGCAGAGGGGCAAGAGCCTGGATCCATTGTGAGATCACCAACTTGTTGAATCAACTTTGAAACCACCTACCTTCTGACTTTCCATTATGTAAAATAAATATATTACTTAATCCACCATTACTTGAGTGTCCATTACATGCAAGCAAAATGATGTTAACTGGAACATCTGCCAACCTAAGATTCATAGTTCTTTCTAGACCTGGGCTTTCTGATAGCATCAGTCAGAATTTGGTTTGACTATATATAAGTACAGCTTAAACAAGAAGAAGTCAAAGAAGTTCAGAGGTAGGAATTCCAGAGCTAGCATGATGGTTCCACAACCATCACGGATGCAGGTTTCTTCTATCAATCTGCAGTATCATCCTTAAGCTGCCATCCTCAAGATCACCTCATGGTCCAAGGTGGCTGCTGAAGCTCCAGCCTTCACATTCACATTCCAGGACAAAGGAAAGGAAAAGTGTGGAAGGACAATAAGGGAGAATACCCTAGAGCTGAATCTCCCATAAGGAACACCCCGGAAGTGCAATATGACACTGTTTATACCTCATTGACTAGAACTAGGTCATGTCATCTCATCTTATTGCAAAGAAAGCTGGGAAATGTCTTCTAGCTGGGTACCTTGTTGTGGGGTCCTATTTTTAGAAAGAAGCATAAAGTGGGTATTGCAAAGACAATGAGAAATCTCTGATACATAGGGGATAAGCCCTTGATTAATCTCAGTACACTCTTCCACTGACCAAAGGTAACAGAAGATGCTTTATGCAAAGTCTCTCCAAAGAAGTTAGGGTGGTAGACAGTAAAGTCAGCACATCAGATGTCTTCATTGTGATAAGGCATACATGTTTTTTAAGATGACACTTTGAAAATGGGTAATATATTTTTAAATGAAATCAAATCAAATTCCTGGGTTACAGGGAACTCAGATTATTATTATTTTATTTTTTTGCCCACACCACATGGCTTGTGGGGATCTTAGTTCCCTGACCAGGGATTGAACCCGGGCCCCTGGCAGTGAAAGCGTGGAGTCCTAACCACTGGACTGCCAGGAATTCCTGGAACTCAGATTAAATACCGTGAAATGCTGGATCACTAATGGCACCCAGGTTGTCCCAGAAGATGCTGGAACTACCCAAGAACAGGTGTAATATGAGACAGGGCAACCATAAAGCAGAAAGAAATAGCACTGGGTACTGCAACTATAACTAACCAAAGTAGCCATTTTTAAACTTTAATTTTAAAAAACTTAGCTAATATGAAACAACTAGTATACCGACTTATGTGCCAATGAAACTTATTCTGAGGGAAAACTTAGGATAAAATACCTTCTGCTACTTGTGGTTAATTAAAGAATATTCTTTTACTGCCCCTTTATGTATAAACCCCATTGTTTTCTCAAATCTGTGGTAACAAGGAAAAAACATATGGAACAAAGTGGATTCTGGAACTGATAAAGACTGTGATATTAAGTTCTAATTTCAAATATCATTGCTCATCAAAACAGACCGATTTTTCTCCCTGATTAACTTTATATAAAAGAAATGTTATACATTCGAAATTATAAAATACATTTACGCCGATAGACTATGGCATTGTCTATTCAATATCATGGAATCCCAAGTAAGATTTAATTTGAAGACAATTCTGCTCCTTAAAAAATATTTGGAAGCAAATTGCAAAAATTGTTTGAAAGCTACTATCTCATTCTAAAAGTGAAAGTCAGTCCAAATGTGGTTTGTACTTCTTTTCTGACTTCCAAACCAAAAACATTAAAAATAAGCGTCACAAATCTTATAATTGGATGAAAACTTTACCCCCAGCCATATCCTAATTTACGACTGGATATGAGTGCATCTCAGACCATATGCTTGGCTTATACATCCCACCCTCACAAATCACCAGCATTGCACAATTTCAGGCTGAACTGATAACAGGCATTTTTTCTTTAATTCCCCAAGCAAACACCCCAAGGAAGCAGATGTGTGTGTGTTTAAATCCATGACCACCATGTCTCCTGCTAATTCCATCTACCAGGCTGGCTGTGCACTGGGCAGCATCTTTGCAGGCCTTTCTCCCAGGCTTTGCAGATACGGCCTCTTGGACGTTGTTCCTTCTTAACTCTCCCGTTCCCATGTCTATTACTCACTATCTTACTGTTTGATGACGGCTAAAGGTTCTCATGCCGCCTGATGCCCCAGGAATGTTATTGCGTCACAAGATTCAGAAATGTTGCTTCCGTGCAGACACGGAACCCAAATTCTCCCCGTGGTTTTCAGTCCTGCTCTGTGAAGCTGCCTCAGAGGCTGCTGTAAACTGGGAGGCCCTCCCCTCTCCCACAGAAGTGCCTCTTGGATTTGTCTCATAAAATGTCATCTGAACCAAAGCTCCCCGTTTATCTGTAGGACCTTTGGAACCCACAGCTTCCCTCAGCAACGGCCTGAGGGAGGACAAAGTGCTTGCTTTTCCTGTTCTACAGAAAGCCCCCAGCACTTCTGCTACACCGCCAGCTGTGGGAAGCAACAAGTCCCTCTTTCTGTCCTAGAACAAGAGGGGCCACCTGTTTCTCATCTTCTGAATTTGAAAGAATAAGCCTGTGTTCACATGGTCCATAACCCAGTGGTTACTTTTATGGACTTGGAATTATATTCCAAAGCTGTCTTTAATCTTTTTAACTGCAGATTATTTTTCAAAATCCTTCCTCAGGGGAAAACCCCTTGATCATTCCAGCTGCATCTCTCGTGACTATCTGGGACTCGGCAACACCTCCCTCAGGGGATGGCATCAGCAGCCAGCTGTGGTCCCAGCACACTGGCCCTTCTGGTGCCTTTGGAGGCATCCTGGCCCAGCAGCACATTGCCCTGTACTCCCTCCCACATGTGAATTTCAGCAGTCCATGCTTTGCTTTAAAGACCTTCCGTGCCTCTTCACTTCCCAGGGAGGCAGCCATATAGCCTAGCGATGGAGGACCTGAACCCTGGCATTAGACTGCCTGAGATTTTGCCACTTGCCTGCTATGTGATCTCGAGCAAATCGCTTAATGTTGCTAAACCTCAGCTTCGTCAGCGACACAGCACAGACTGAAAATCTCTCCTACTTCTTCATGGGGTGTTGTGAGAAGAAAGCATAGAAGGATCAGCCTCAGTCTAGCAATGCTGGGTCCACATTAGCTAATGTCACAGATGACATTAGGGTCTGTGCCTCTGCTAAAACACAGCTACCCAGGATCAGGGACCAGCTGGCTCACAGCAGTGTCTGATACTGAACAAATGAATGGATAGATCCGTACGGTCTGGACTCTCCTGAGAGTGCAGGGGGTTGGCTGCCTGGGGGATCTGCCTCCATGTCCTGGTTCCCTCTGTTCCAATCGCCTGGGATGGCATCTTGTCTGCCTGGGATGATAACTGATGAACATAATCCATTGCGTGGTGACTATGAGGGTGGAATGGGGTCTCTCTGGAGTGTCAGAGTGGACTTCAGTGGGTCTCCTTCTCCTCAGGGAAGGTTACCTGGAGTCCAGGGAGCTGGACCCAGCTCCTTTTGGGGTCCAGTAAACACAGGCTGCTTTGGGAAGGAAGCAGATGTGTTCCTAGCATAACACAGCCTGGGCTACAGTTCTCGGGAAATAGTGTTCAAACTATGTAAGTGGGGTCTGTGGAAGAAAGTCATCTTTGAGTTGTGAGCTTTGCTGCATTTTAAACATTTTAGCCAAGAACAAGCTGCAGCCAGTGTGGAAGTTCTCTTTGTGACCCTCCCCGTCCCCCAGATAACCAGTGCATTGCTTCTTCCCTCCCAGACCCCAAGATGGGAGATCTTCCTAAAACAGTGCATTGCTGTCCACATCACATGGCAGCAGAAACGGCGAGAAGAGGTGCCTCAGCAGTAAGTGGACATCCAAGGCCAAGAAAAGTGTCAGAGGCAAGAGAGGATGTGGAACTTGCTGGTCTCCGAGGGAGGGTAGATGGTCCCAGAAACCCAGTAGGGAGCTCTGGAGAGGGAGGGTTAAGTAGAGAGGAATGTGGGGAAGGGGCTGTGACAGCCATGGAGGTGTCCCTAAGATCCTTTCAAGAAGAATTGCTGTCCAGCTGTGAGAAGAGCAGTTAGCTGATGGCCTCCAGCTTTTAGCACCTTCAGGATTTCTGTCAGCTCTTTTGCTGAGGCCACACTCTTCCTGGGCATCTGCCAGCCAGTGACAGGGAGGGAATCTGACCATTTCTGCCCGAAGCAGGACTATACTGGGGCATCTTTGTTCCAAAGCTCTCTGTTGCATTGGCTGAGATTGGTCATCTCTCCCTGCATCATCTTGCTTTTCTTTGCCCTTCCATCTTTCACAGATTTACCCCTTCCCCTTCCCTGCCCCCCTGCCTCAACCTTTTGTGCTCCCAACTCAGTCTCAGCATGGGCCCTTTGGAGGATCCAACTGACTTAGCAAGGAAGAGGGACCATTAGAAAAGGACAGAGGATGCTCCTGGAAGGCCCTTGAGAGGACCAGAGAGCACATGCACTGGGCCCCCTAGAGCAGGTAGGTTCTGCTTCTCTGTTCTGGGCAAGGCACATAGGTGGTCAGATTTGGGGATTAGGGCCCAATGCTTAACTATAAATACCCTTCACACCCCACCATGTTTTTGGTTTTTTTTCTTGAACGTATTGTCTGAAGCCTTGGGCAGAGAACCACTGAAATCTTCTGGTGTGTTGTTGGCACCAGGGAACAGCAGGGGAAGAGATGCCTACCACAATGTCACAGACAGGCAGAGAAATATCGCAGCTGAGAACTACAGGTTGTCAAGAGCATCCCCTCCCTGGAGAGATGGTACAAATGGTAGGTACAATGCCAGTTTTATCAGCTCTGGCAGTGCCTCACCCTAGTAATAGCTAGATACTCAATCGACAGAAAAGGAAAAGAGCTAGTTCAGAATGCCCACAATGTAAAGTGTATAGTTCAGTGCCCTGCAAACAATTGACGGTCAAAAATTTGTAGTGTCTTTTATCTTATCCATAAATTGACCTGACCCTATTTTTTTCCAAGTTAACCTCCTAACCTATGTTTGAGTTAGGTTCTCCTGCATATAACAGGACTCCATATAACAGTGTCTTAATATAAAAGTTTATTTTCTTACTCTTATAAAAGAAGTCTAGAATTGGTATGGTAGCTCCGTGGTCAGCAGGGCCCCAGGCACTGTATACCTTTTTTTTTAATTATTTTTTTTTTATTTTTTTTTTACTGTATACCTTTTTGCTCTGTAATCTTTACCTTACAGTTGCCAATTTCAAGATGACCTCGTGGTCATAAGATGGTCACTATAGCTCCAGCCATCACATCAATGATTTAAGCAGCAGAAGCAAGAAAAAGACAACACAACAACAAAAAAAGTTTATATTTACAACTGCATCAGGACCTTTTAAAGATCTATGCTGGGAGTACCAGTCTCCCCCAAAGTCTTACAGTTACACATCACTGGCCATTTTTGCTGCAAAACATGCCGGGAAATGTAGTTTTATAAATGGCCATATTACTATATCCAATAAAGTGGGGATTTTCCTATGAAGGAAAAGGGAAAGGATAGTAATGTGTAGGCCACTAGCAGTACCAGCACACTTGCCTTTAAGCTGCTCTTCTCACACAGTTCCTCACACAGAACAAGTCATCCCGACCTCAGAACTGCAATAGTGACTCCTGCACCATCTTCTCCAACTGCCCAAATCCGATCACCCCATCCAAGGTTCCAGGCATGCCTCCCTTGCTCCATGAAGCCATTCCTGACCACCCCAGCGCAGTGACCTCCCCTTCTCTTATTGAGAAGTTATTCAATTGGTTATTATTTAACTTTTTCTTTATTAGTCCTATACCACCAATGAGAATATGATCATCTAAAAAGCAAAACTAGTAGACTAGCATTATCTCTCAAATCGGTAGCACAGTGTTAAGTCATACATTTAGCTGCTGCATGAACCATGTGCTGGATTCATTTAATTATAAAGTATTTCCCATTTCTTCTAAATAAAGCTTGGATTATTTTTTCCTTGCATTGCAATCAAATGACAGTTTCTTTATCTTCATGGAGTTACATGAAGTCTTTCTACTGTTTATTCCCCTTCATTTGGCATTTCATCTCACCAAGGGACTTGGTGTAATATATAGCCTGGAGCTTATACCATATGGTGTACATACCCTCCATCCAAGCAGCTGCCCCGATCAGACATAGATTTCTAACCTTGGAGCAGGAGATGGGGAGGCCCTCTTCTTGTGCCTACCACTGCTAACTACCTACCCCATAGCTCTGCCTTTTCTCCACTAACAGTACTCTGATTTGAAGAAGAGGTAGGATGGAAGGCAGCGATGTTCCCTGCTAAAAAAACCTACTCTCTCACCCCTTGCAGCCATAGATAGCCATGTGACAGAGCTCTAGCCAATGAGATAGATAGGTTGCCATGACACAGCCTTAGCCAATGAGATGGATAGGTGGCCATATGACACAGCCCTAGCCAATGAGATGGAGATAGGTGGCCATATGACACAGCTCTTGCCAATGAGATACAAATAGGAATTGTTAGATAATGCCTCGGTCAAAGCCCTTTTAACTCCTTGGCACTCACATTTTTGCCTTTCACTCTTCCTTTCCTCCTGACTGGAGCAGAGACGAACGTAGGTGGTAAAGCAACCATCCTGGAGCCATGAAATAAGCATAAGGACAAGAACCACATGGTAAGAATGGATGAACAGAAAGTTAGTAACTGGTCCCTGCTGGCACAGTGGAGCTGCACTCCTGGACTGGCTACCTTTTGACTTCACTTTATGTAATAGAAATTAACTCCCTCACAAAATTGAGCAACCCTTGCTTGGGTCCCTGTAACCCTCAGCAGAAAGCAATCCAAAGAGTACCCCACGGAGAGGGGTGTCCCAGCAGCTAAATGTTCTACTTAAGCAAGAAGTCGCTTATGGACCGGGGCACACTCCTGGCCCGGAACGGTATATGTAGATTTCCCAGAGCTCTGCTCCTTTCATTGGAATTTGTGGCTGTGTTGCTGCCGGACCTTTCTCAGACACTGTAATTTCTGTGCTCTTCAATTTGGCATAATGGACAATAAGTCTTCAACAATAGTGTTGCCCAAAATGTCATCAACTTGCACGTTTTCATAAACTCTTTTAAGTCAATGGAGGGAGAACAGTAAACCATGCATCATTCAGAATGTAACGAAGGGAAAGCTGCTAAAAACGAGATGCCATCCTAATTACTTCCTATTTATCAAGACTCACATTTTCAACCTTGGTGTGACATACTTTTGAAAGTGGCTCTCTTTCATCACGTTTTGGTTTTGTTTTGTTTTGCAGTGTACTTGCTTTACAATGGTGTGTTAGTTTCTGCTGTATAGCAAAGTGAATCAGCTATGCGTATACATATGTCCCCATATCTCCTCCCTCTTGCGTCTCCCTCCCTCCCACCCTCCCTATCCCACCCCTCTAGGTGGTCACAAAGCACCAAGCTGATCTCCCTGTGCTATGCGACTGCTTCCCACTAGCTATCTATTTTACATTTGGTAGTGTATATATGTCCATGCCACTCTCTCACTTCGTCTCAGCTTACCCTTCCCCCTCCCCGTGTCTTCAAGTCCATCCTCTACATCTGCGTCTTTACTCCTGTCCTGCCCCTAGGTTCTTCAGAACCATTTTTTAATATATATTCCATATATATGTGCTAGCATGCAGTAATTATTTTTCTCTTTCTGACTTACTTCACTCTGTATGACAGACTCTAGGTCCATCCACCTCACTACAGATAACTCAATTTCATTTCTTTTTATGGCTGAGTAATATTCCATTGTATATATGTGCCACATCTTCTTTATCCATTCATCTGTTGATGGACACTTAGGTTGCTTCCATGTCCTGGCTATTGTAAATAGAGCTGCAATGAACATTGTGGTACATGACTCTTTGAATTATGGTTTTCTCTGGGTATACGCCCAGTAGTGGGATTGCTGGGTTGTATGGTAGTTCTATTTTTCGTTTTTTAAGGAACCTCCATACTGCTCACCATAGTGGCTGTATCAATTTACATTCCCACCAACAGTGCAAGAGGGTTCCCTTTTCTCCACACCCTCTCCAGCATTTATTGTTTCTAGATTTTTTGATGATGGCCATCCTGACTGGTGTGAGGTGATACCTCACTGTAGTTTTGATTTGCATTTCTCTAATGATTTGTGATGTTGATTACCCTTTAATGTGTTTGTTGACAATCAGTATATCTTCTTTGGAGAAATGTCTATTTAGGTCTTCTGCCCATTTTGGATTGGGTTGTTTGTTTTTTTGTTATTGAGCTGCATGAGCTGCTTGTAAATTCTGGAGATTTATTCTTTGTCAGTTGCTTCATTTGCAAATATTTTCTCCCATTCTGAGGGTTGTCTTCATCTTGTTTATGGTTTCCTTTGCTGTGCAAAAGCTTTTAAGTTTCATTAGGTCCCATTTGTTTATTTTTATTTGCATTTCTCTAGGAGGTGGGTCAAAAAGGATCTTGCTGTGATTTATGTCATAGAGTGTTCTGCCTGTTTTCCTCTAAGACTTTTATAGCGTCTGGCCTTACATTTAGGTCTTTAATCCATTTGGAGTTTATTTTTGTGCATGGTGTTAGGGAGTGTTCTAATTTCATTCTTTTACATGTAGCTGTCCAGTTTTCCCAGCACCACTTATTGAAGAGACTGTCTTTTCTCCGTTGTACGTTCTTGCCTCCTTTATGAAAGATAAGGTGACCATATGTGCATGGGTTTATCTCTGGGCTTTCTATCCTGTTCCACTGATCTATATTTCTGTTTTCATCACATATTATTTAATCCAGTTCTGGTCAGAATACAGCATACATCTTTCAGCCTCACTCAATTCTGAGAAATATTCTTTTTCTTAATCATTGTAAGGCAGTGCTAAGAAGACAGAGTTGGTCCTTCAACTATCAGAGAAATTCAACTCTTCCTTAATCGCCTCCCTGACCAGACCTGACAGGGTGACCAATCAGGGTCTCCATTTGCCCGGGACTCAGAGTTTGTCAGGAGGCAAAAAGTTGCCAGGAAAGACCCAGAGATGGGTTAGTCACCTTGCCATTCCAAGCCTCTCAACAAAAACCAGAGAGCAAGCAAAAAGGGTCATGTTCCTCTTAACTGCAATTCACCCTTCGGGCCCTTATCCTCAACATCTGTGATACTCATTTAAGGGGCATTTTTAACAAGCCCAGATGTCTGTTTTATCACTCATGTTCCAGGTACTAGTCTAGGCCCAGGGGATATAATGGCAAATAAGGGATATGAGATCCTCGCCTTCCTGCAGCATCAGTTTTACTAGGGAAGATTGATAATAAACAAGGAAAAAATAAATAAACAAGATAACTCCAGAGTGAGATGAGTGATGAAGGAACACTTGAACAGGAGAGGGATGTGCTGAAGAAGGCCCACCACCCTCAGCCTTGCTCTGGCTCTCAAATCCCTGGCCCTCCCCACGGTAGGTAGAGAAGGGAGGGTTAGGGGAATTCTGTGGGCCATGAGGACACACCCACTCTGGAGCCTACACCCTCTCTCCCTTCTAGACTGCATTCCAGGGACTTGGGAACCCCAATGCCCTGCCCACATGGCCCAAGCCTGCCTCTAGGGTCTGCCCCACGTGGTGAGTCACTTCGAAGGTGGGTACACCTCTAAGCCTGAGGAGTAGCTGGGGGCACGTGGAGGTGGAGGGAGTGGAGGGGCCGCGGGGTGTGGGACAGGGTTGGAGATGGAAGGAAAACTGGGGTGGCCTTTGGTCATGTGTCAGGGACTGGTTCTCCTTGTGCTGCCACGTTCTGACACAAAACCCCAATGAATCTGAAATTTCTAAACGTGAACCTGGCCCTCCTGCTTTGTCAGAGTATGAAGTTAGAATATATTTTATTTAACAGTTTTGTAGCTTGCTACATACACCTATATATCAATATGTGTATGTACACCTACATGTAAACACACCCGCACACCTTAGAAAAAATGGTTAACACTTGATTCTGTGGTCATCCTCTAGCCTCAGGGATGCCTGAGGATCTGACTCTTGGTCAACATCACATCAGGGAATCGTTTGGGAGAATCCCTCTAATGGACCCAAGGGGAAGGAGAACTCAGCAGAGGACAGCGCACCATCCCAAGCACCTGTACCTCATTATTGAGATTTTATTAGTAACTGAGGAGCTGCTATTCATGAGCTACAGCTGCAAGAGAGAAGGGGTTAGACACACACCCCTGTGGATCCCTGTGTGGGTCCTGGAAAGGGGACTTTCAGAGGGAGATTTGCATGAAGGAAGTTTCTGGAGGCGGGCTCCCAGGAACGACACCTGTGAGGGTGTGAAAGCTAGGGGATAGGAAGGGGGAGAAAGTGCATTGCAATTTATTTGCAGAGGAGGCCTTGGCTGATCTCCTGGGAAGGGAGGTATGGTTCTCCAGGGATTTCCTATGCTGGGGTGACACCCGAAAGAGACTCAGCTGTAAGCCATCAGCAGCCAACATCCCCAGGATAAATGGAGAGAGGGGGAAAATAAGTGCCTTGGTTCTCAAGTGAGGGATCTGGGCAGAGCTCCTCAAAAGCCACCACAGGAGATATATGATTAGCTACTTACAAAGCTGAAGGGACCCCAAGCTTATGGCTTTTCGTAGCTGAGGTCAGCCCTACCTTCCCAGGCCTTCCCGGGCTGTGACCACACACAGCATGCTGTGTTATTGCTTGTCCTTGATGCCCATAAAGCCAACTGAGGCTCGCGAGTTTCAATAGCAGTCTGAACCCAAGGCCACTGTTGCTGGTCCACCCTCAAGAACATCATGGGACTCTATTTGTACTCACACTCCAGGCCCGGAGAGCACAGCTCAGACCTGGACAGAGAAACATTCAATAGGGAGGGCTCTGTAGGTCTCTCTGTGGAGGTTATAATAAGTGATATATCCGAATATTTCTTAAACAGGTCACAGAAAACGTTTACCGTAAAGAAAAGATTGCTAAATTTGACTTCAGAGCTTCTGTTTATCAAAAGATATTATTAAGAGAGTGAAAAGACAAGCTACAGACTAGAAGGAGATATTTGCAATACACATGTCTGAAAAAGAACTCTTATCCAAAGTGTGTGTGTGTGTGTGTGTGTGTGTGTGTGTATATATAAAACTTCTAGAGGTCAATAAGAAAAATACAGGTAATCAAATATTTTTTAAGTGGCAGAAAACTTGATCAATACTTCACCAAAGAGGCTGTCTAAATGATCAATAAGCATATTAAGTGTTGCTCAACATTATTAGTCATTAGAAAAAGGCATATTAAAACAATGATGAGACAGCACTACCGAGCTGCAAGAATGGCTAAAATTAACCAGTCAATACCAAGTGGTGACAAAGATGGCTCTTGTACATGGATCAGAGCTCTCACACTCTGCTGCTGGGAGGGTACATTGGTACAACCACTTTGGAGAAACTGGCAGTATCTCCTAAAGCTAAACCAACCCCTTTCCCTATGGCCCAATAATTCCACTCCTGGGCATATACCCAACTGCTATAGACTGTCTATAGCAGTATTTGTCATAATAACCAGAAACTAGAAGCAAATGTCTTTCAACAGTAGAATAGATAAATAAACTCTAGTTTGTTCACACAATGGAATACTATGTAGCAAAAGCAACCAACTGCTGGTATAAGGAACAACATGGAAAAATCTCGTAGACGCTAAGTTGAGCATAAGAAGCCTGACCCAAAGCGTACATGTGTGATTGCATTTATATGAAGTTCAAAAACAGGTCTATGGTGATAGAGCTTGAAATACTTTTATACCTTGAGGAAGGGGACAGATATTGACTAGCCAGAGTACTGGGGTGCCTTCTGCAGGCCTGGAAATGCTTTATATCTTGATCAGGGTGGTTGTTTTATGGGTATATACACGTGTAAAAATTCACTGAGGTGTACACTTATAATTTGAACGTTTAGTGTATGATGTTATACCTCAAAAAAAGTGAGCTGCTTTTAATAATAATAATGACAATGAGCCGGAGGAAGAAAGGGAAGGGGAGAGAAGAAGAGGAGGAGGAAAAGGAAAAGGAAGGAGAAGAGATGGAAGAAGAAAACCACCAGCTTCAAGAGGGAACAGAAAGTATCAAGCTCCTGATGCCAGAACAAGTTTGGCATCACTGGCAACAGGAAGGCCAGCCTGCGGTGCACAAAGAAAGGAATGGTACCCGAAGAAGCTGGGAGAGGAGGCAGGGCTGCTCAAGTAGGGCCTGCAGTTAGGCAAGAGTCTGGATTTTCCTCTAAGGGCAGTGGGTAGCATTTGGCCCTTTGTAAGCAGCAGCATGGAGGCAGGGAGCACATTATCTGCTTCATGGGCTTTTTCTAAAATCACTTTAGCTGCTGGGAAAGAAAAAGGGATTTTGTTATAAGGGGCAACAGTGCATGCAAGCAGGGAGACCATTCATGAGACTATCAGAGTTAAAAGTGGCAGGAAATGCTGTTAGAGAC
This sequence comes from Neophocaena asiaeorientalis asiaeorientalis, assembly GCF_003031525.2. Classification (NCBI taxonomy): domain Eukaryota; kingdom Metazoa; phylum Chordata; class Mammalia; order Artiodactyla; family Phocoenidae; genus Neophocaena; species Neophocaena asiaeorientalis. The sequence goes on from NW_020175011.1 coordinate 1,285,030, forward strand.
AGACATGCTAGCAACGATCCGAAGAGGCTATTATTCATCTACCCATTGCCAGTCGAGAGCTTCCTCACTCTTCTCACCTGCCCTACAGAGAGTGGCTATATGGACATCTTCAACAAGCCCTCCTACCCTCTAACTACAGCTTGGCTCAGGAGACTAGAGGAGGCAGGAGGAGAATGAGGTGGGTGTGTATTTGGCTGAAGGGAACAGCCCTCTCCTACAGCTACACAATCTTAGTTCTGGAAACTTCTCCCTGTCTCATTCCTTTGGACTTGCCTACACTTTTGTAAGGATTCCCTTTGTTTAATTCCCCCCAATTACTTCATTTGAGTGTGCCATGTGTTTCCTGCTGAGTATGAATTCCATACAGTATTAAAACTATAGACCATTCCTAGACCCAGAGGTCAAGGATAACATATATCCTACATGCCCCTAAGAAGGCAGAGAAGGCTCTAATATATTTTCAAAGGATTTTCATCCAAAATGGAAGTGTTATCTTTGAAGGGGCCAGACTCAACTATCTGGAATATTTGCTTATAGGCAACACTATTCTGAAACAGGGCTGAATAAATGAGCATGTTTATATACAGTAAGTCCCCTACATATGAACCTTCAAGTTGCGAGCTTTCAAAGATGTGAATGAGTGTTCATGTGTGTGTCCAATGTGTGTCCAATCACGTAAATGAGTTCACGTGTCTGGCATACAGTGTCACGTGCGTGCGTCCTCTACAAGTGGTTGCGCTTTTCTGTACTTTACTGTACAGTACTGTATAGAATACACTATCTTTATTTCAAGCCCAGGATGTCTGGAAGCAAGTGTAAAAGCAGCAGTGATGTAGCTGGTACTGTACTGTACTTTTCAAGGTACTGTACTGTAAGATTAAAAATGTTTTATTTTTTGTGTGTGTTTTTTATCTATTATCTGTGTAAAAAGTATTATAAACCAGTACAGTACTATTTAGCCAATTGTGTTAGTTGGGTACCTAGGCTAACTTTGTTGGACTTATGAACACACTCTTGGAACAGACCTTGTTCGTATGTAGGGGACTTACTGTACTTTTAAATTTTTCTCCAGTAGCACTTCTCACAACTGAAATTATTTGTACTTTTTAATGTCTATCTTCTGTATTAGACTCCAAGCTCCACGGAGAAAATCCATGGAAATTGTCCATGAAGAGTCGCATTGCCCGCTGTATCTTCAAGACTTGGGACGATACCTGACACAGGATTTAAAAAATAAATGTTGTTGAAGGAGCGAACAAGAGGATGGAGGATAAGAGGAGAGAGGAAAGAATTAGAACTGGAAGATGGAGATGGGGATCCCAGCTCCGCCAATTACCATCAGCTGTGTGTTTGTATCCACCTGACTTCTCAGGGCTTCCATACGTGTCTGTACATAAAATTAGGATAAGGACTCCTTTCTGATCTAATATTTGTGAAGATCAAATGAGATAACACTTATAAAAGTAAAAGAAGCAGCAAATGAGGCAGCCGTCAAATATGAGATGTTATTACTACAGTAAAAGCATCAGTAAGATGGGGCCAGACCTGTTCCCTGGTTTTTTTATGCAGCACGCATCAGCTTTGGCAGAGCATGGAAAGATATTATGATTTTTACAGTTTCATTTAAGAATAATTCGGCGCAAGTGCTGCAAACCTTGAAATCTGGTAATGTGCATCTAGGTGTTAAGGAATCCAGACAGCCATGCACAAAACATGACAAGATAACATGTACCTTATTCTCCCTGGCTCCTGAAGCAGGAAAGTGAAGAGAGAGGCTGACAGATGCAATCATTTCAGGCAGCTTCTGGAGCACAGCACGCCGGCAGCACACCTTAACCCCATCGTGTCCAAAACACTGCTGGTGGGGGCCATGTAGGACGGGGAAGACTGAAAAACCCAAGAAACAGTGAGTGGTAAAAACAGAGGATGACTCCAGTAATGGAGTTAAGTGTCTTTTGAGGGACTCTGACACTAATAGTGTATCTTGGTACTGTGTATGGCCATAATTCATATCTAAATAGGAGCAAGTCCTCTCGATTTTCCATAAACTCTTAAATATGAATTTCATATCTGTATTCGTCAGGGTCTCCAGAGAAACAGAAACAATGTGTGTGCATATATGTATATATACACACACATACACACATATATAGGATATATATAGGACATATATATGTGTGTGTATATATAATAGGATGTGTGTTTGTATATAAATATATATTTGCACATATCTATCTATCTATCTATCTACCATCTATCTACCTATGAGAGAGAGAGAGAGATTGATTTAAGAAACTGACTCATACAGTTGTGGAAGCTGGCAACCCCAAAATCTGTATGTTGGGCCAGCAGGCTGGAGACCAGGGAAAAGCCAAGTTACAGTTCAAGCTCTGTGGGCATGTCCTATGCCACTGCACGTTTTCTTTTCTTTTCTTTTCTTTTTTAATTTGGAGGGAGTATTTATTTATTTGTTTGTTTATTTATTTAATTTTGGCTGTGTTGGGTCTTTGTTGCTGCGCACGGGCTTTCTCTAGTTGCGGTGAGCGGGGGCTACTCTTCATTGCGGTGCATGGGCTTCTCATTTTCGTGGCTTTCTCTTGTTGTGGAGCACGGGCTCTAGAGCTCAGGCTCAGTAGCTGTGGCGCGTGGGCTTAGTTGCTCCGCAGCATGTGGGATCTTCCTGGGCCAGGGCTCGAAACTGTACTGCACCTTTTCTAATGCAATCTGCTCCTGCTGGGATGTTCTTTCTTCTTCCACTTATCCAAATTCTGTTTATTCTTCAAGGTACTCAAATGTGATTTTTTTTAAATAAAGTTTTCCATAGTATCTCATTGACTCCCCCCTTTCCCTTACCCTAACCAGAATGAATTACTCCCACCTTTGGGATCCCAGGCACTGTCCATAATCCCATGTGGAGCAATCTAAACATGGTCTGGTTCATTTTATAATTTGCTGTGTGCATCTCTCTTGCTGTCCCTTCTGCCCCCAATCCTAAGCTCTTTGAGAATAAAAACTTGAATTTCCTTTTTAAAAAAATTCCCAGTAGATAACACAGTATCTAGTATAGAATAGGTACATTTACTTAGCATTTATATTTTGCATGTATTTGTTATACAATAGATACATTTACTTTTCATATAACGGGAATTTTTTAGCACCAACTTAGAGCTACGCACTGTACGAATTACATATGCAATACTTCTAATCCTTACAAAAGCCTGAGAGTTAGATATTATCCCCGTTCTACAGATGAAAAGACTGAGGCTCAAAGAGGTTAACTGATTTGCCTAAGACTACACAGTAGCCTAAATTGTAGCCCAAATCTATCTGATTCCACCATAAGCTTCAAACAATCCAATGTCATATTCATGACAAGTACAGTACATCTTTAAAACGAAAGAGTACACTCAAAAGAAGAAGAGGGCATTTACTATTTATCACTTTACAATCTTGGGGATTAAAAAGAATCATTCTCCCTCCCTTGCCAAAATAAGTACAAACACAGGAATACAACTTTGCTTTAAAAATTACACTAAAAGAAAAAATATTGCATTTTCTTACTTTGTATGATTGAATAGGAAATGTTTTACGGATTAATGAAATTGAGGGATGAGTAGCTATTAAATCTAGCCATAAAAGGAGACATTCTGGATCATAAAACATATTTTATTCGTCTTGACAGTTGTAGTTTAATTTTAAGTATTTATGACATTACTTCATAGTAAATATGTCTAATTCATGAAAACTAGGCAATATGAGAACTAACTCTGGAAATTTGCTCAAGTTTTTTGGCCATTAAAACTACGTGTAAATGGATTTGCTGCTAAGAATTATGGGTTTTATATAGTAATGACATGAAATGAAAATTATCCGTATTCCACTCTACTATAAAGGCACTATTTCCACAACTGCTACCATTATTACTATTACCTAGACAGCTACACTTGATTTTGTGGAAGTAAATCACCTAATGTATCCTCTATTATATATAATTTGAACTGAATATGAAAAATGCCACAACGGGGATTCATTGTTATATTAAAAAAAAAAACCTTATCATTTGAACTTACTTTAAAAAAGAATCACCACGTGGTATAGATTTTGTAACCTAAAGAATTACACATTCTCTTTTTTTTTCAAAGAAGATGTTGGGGGTAGGAGTTTATTAATTAATTAATTTATTTTTGCTGTGTTGCGTCTTCGTTTCTGTGTGAGGGCTTTCTCTAGTTGTGGCAAGCGGGGGCCACTCTTCATCGCGGTGCGCGGGCCTCTCGCTATCGCGGCCTCTCATGTTGCGGAGCACAGGCTCCAGATGCGCAGGCTCAGTAGTTGTGGCGCACGGGCTTAGTCGCCCCGCTGCATGTGGGATCTTCCCAGACCAGGGCTCGAACCCATGTCCCCTGCATTGGCAGGCAGATTCTCAACCACTGCGTCACCAGGGAAGCCCAAGAATTACACATTCTTATGTCAACAGTGTTTTTACTTTTAAAAGAAGTAGTAGATTCTTACAAAAAATCCTTTTTGGTATTGTACACCTTCTTTACATCAGGGGCCAGGGAAAGAGCATTGGGAGTTTAAGTGATTTAAATCTTAATAAAGACCACGGCTATGACTCTACCACCAGCTGTGAGGGGACCAGGTCTCTGGGTCCAATGTACCATGACATATTTACAAAAGAAATCAGAGAACATAACCTTTCGCTTCCTTGAAAATCCTCCCATGAAAACTTTGGCTGTGATTTAGGGAGAGGCAGTGAGGAATCGTCACAGGGGTTTCTGACCTCACTCTTATTTATGAGCAGTGGTTAGTAATACAGACCCTCTGAGACCCTCCATGTTACCCGTAATTCACATCTTAGATACTAAAGAGCCCCAGAGCACAGAAGACCTCTATTTTGAAAACAAAACAAAAATTAAAACAAGAGAAATCTTTGAGATCACTGGGGAACAGGAGAAGAAAACACACAAGGGTGCTGGTGTCCCCTTTCACATCACTTCATTTGAGAGCTTTTCTGCTCTAAAGTGCCTTGGAATTTCCAGTCAAGTCTCTCCATCAGTATCTTAGGAAGGCACCAAGATTTTCCTAGTATTTCATTATTGATTTGCAAGACAGGCAAATTTCACATCTGGGTCCCACCCAGGGATTAAGGCAGTGAAGAGATTTCTGCTCTCATCAGAAGGTCCTGGAGGCTGTTGGGGACTGTGGACAAAACTCTGTCCCCATGTGCAGCCCTAACATGATAGAACATAGAGGGAACTGGCAGAGGGCCAGTGTGTGCACTAGAACCGAGGGGTCCCACCCAAACCACAAGTACACCTATGACATCTTCAGCAGATATCTTCTCAAATTAAAGAAAGCAATTCACTATAGCTTGTAGCTAGGCCAGAAGAACCATTTGGGCCAAGCTTCACATTCTAATGGGGATTTCAAATCTAGACTTTGGAAGCCACGCTCAAAAGAGGCTGTTCATGTAGTTAGTTACAGAGATACACGGACGAGACTGGAAAGTGAAGATGAGAATCATACATTAAAAAAATATATTTATTTTTATTTGGTTGTGCCCGGTCTTAGTTGCAGCTCACGGGCTCCTTAGTTGCAGCTTGCCAGTTCCTTAGTCGCGGCATGTGGGCTCCTTAGTGGCGGCAGGTGGGCTCCTTAGTTGTGGCATGCGAACTCTTAGTTGCGTCATGCAGGCTGGATCTAGTTCCCTGACCAGGGATCGAACCCAGGCCGCCTGCATTGGGAGCATGGAGTCTTAACCACTGTGCCACCAGGGAAGTCCCGAGCATCATACATCTTTAATTTCTCGTCCACTGGTGGATGACGTTTCAAAATTTTTAATTTTGAAACGTTAAAAATATATCATTTTTAATATATGAATTTCTCAATGTATGAGAAACTTCAAAAGATGAGAGTTGAGAGAGCAAGAAAGGCCAAGACTGGAAAAGAAAGGGGGATAGGAAGCCACTTGTACATCTGCTCAGACACTTTCTATTAGCTCAGGATGTCTTTTCTCAATGCCACAAACCCTACTCACATTTCACGAGATCCTGCCTATCTCTGAGATGCAACTGACCTCTTCCTCCTCAGAATTCCCATAGCTCTTCAGCGCCCCTTTATCCTGGCCCTTAGCTGTCTTGATCCTTCAGTTGAGTCATAGAAACTTTGACCTCCATGTTCATCCCCTTCTTGCCCAGAAAAACCCTACTCAGTTTTTAAGACTCAGCTCAGGTATCACCTCCTCCGAGAACTCTTCTAATTCCCACCTCATTTTGCCCCCCACTCCATTCATTCCCCCCAACCCTGGTGCTCCTTTAGCATTCTGGGCACCCCTCTATCTCTGCCCCATCACAGCAGAGAGATGATCTGCTTATGAGCCAGTCTCCCCAGGTGTGATCTCCTCTGAGTCAGGGATTCCATTTGAAGCATCTTTGTCACCCAGTGGCTGGCACAGTGCACAGTGCAGAGATGGGACTCAATAACTGTTCATTGAACTTCATGAACTACTTTGAATTAGATATTCCAATTTAAGTCTTTTCTCCCTTGTCAGTCTCTATGCTCCACAAGGCGGGTAAGATGTATATCTGATCGTATGAATATCTCCAACATTTGGTGCTTAAAAAGACTTCATAAATATTTGTCGAATGAGTGAATAAATGTATCCTGACCTGCACCTTTCATTACAGATTGCAATGTGCAGCAGAAATGAGAACATAAAAATTCCATCTGTGAAAGGATTTTTCTTATTTACAACTGGTTTTTATTTCTAAATTCACTGTCAGGAGGATACCAAAGATTTCCTTTCTTTGGTTTTTGCCAGAAGGGAACATCTGCTGGGGCCTAGGAGGGAAATATACCTGTGGTTAAGGGTGGGGCAGGAATTGCAGAGCTTTCCACATGTTTTCAAGCATCTAGAGAAAGTCATCCATGAGATGGAGCCCAGGTAGAATCAACTGTGTTCCTTCATTCATTCATAGTCTGCCAATAGCATTTATTGGGCATCTTCTCTGGGCCAGGTGAGGCTCTGTGCTAGCTATCAGGGACACAATCCCCTGCCATCCAAGACTTCAGAGCCTAGTGAGAAATTAACCAACAATTAAAGTGACAACTCCAATTCTGCATGCTATATGCTGTGTTATCATGAAACACAGGTTATGAATGCAGCAAAGGTTAGAGTTATTTGCTCTGGAAACTTCCCTTTACTTCCTGAATGGACAGGGCTGAGTGTGAGAGTGTGGGCACCAGTGGCTGTGTGAGACTGATGATGACCTTGACGGAAAAGCTGATGGCACGAGGATGACCCTGCGGCAGGAGTGAGAAGGTTACAGGGAGCTGTCTACATGAGGATTTTGCTCTCTTATCCACTGAGTACAGATCAGGGCCTTTCAAGCTTTCGTGTACATATAAATCATCTGGGAAGCCTGCTAAAAATGCAGATTCTCCTTCCGAGGGATCAAGGAAAGGGCTTGAAATTCTGCATTTCTAACAAGCTCCAAGTTAATGCTGAGGCTGCTGGCACACGCAGACCACACTTCGAGTAGCAAGAATACAGAAGAGAGAGCAGTGGCTTTCCAAGGCTAACAGACCTAGATATCCAATCCCAACTCTAGCACTCACTATCTGTGTGAATTACTTTTGCTTCCCCATCCTTCATTTACAGCATTTAAAAAAAAAAAAAGGATAATAAGCCCACATCTTAAGATTGCCGTGAGGATTCCATGAGAGCGTTTGGAATAGGTACTCGGTAATTACTAGCTATTACTCGAAGGATTTCCATTCTTTCCTCAAACGTGTCTGGAGATGATCAAGAAAAAACATCCAAGTCTCCCATACTCAAGTAGAGTCCTACTTACTTTTGGTCGGTAGCCTCTGTTTTTCTCCACATGGTCCCCTTGTCTGTTAAGGATTTCCTTTTTATTCTCAACACCTCTCAATGTAATATCAGATGCTGCTCATGAACGAGGTGGCTTGTTTATCTGGGTTATTAATGAAGTTGTTAAGTGAGGCTGGAGGGGGAAGCCAGTGGCATCCTGTGCTCTCACTCCGCATAAATCACCACCCCGAGCTGAGACGGCTTCCGCCACGTGTCAGTTTCTACCACCCCGCGCATCTCAATGAATGTGAATGAATTTCATGATGAAAGTTTTATGAGATGCCACATCAAACCTTCTCTAAACCTCAAGGTCTAACACTTCGACAGCGCTTGCTTTTGTTTTCTCATACTCCAGGTTTATCACACAAAAGATGATGCCACTGTACCTCGCAGGAGAGGATTTTTTTTTCCTTTAACACCTCCACTGCTGACTCCCCATAAAGCAGTTACCTCCTCCGTGTCTAGCAGCTTGCTTTCAGCCACAGCCCTCCACCTGACAGGTGAACAGCTGGCCCTGAACTTAATCTATGCCTTTTACCTCGGTAGTAAATCTGGTGGCCGGATGCCTGACAGCCTGCACGTGGCTCCAGTCACCTGCAGATTCAAGCTGCCTGACCCACGGTGGCATTTCCCCATCCTCCTCCCACACACAACCTCCCTCCCGCTCCACGTACAGCCATATATGCTCCGAGAACCACAAGAACAACCTTGCTGTGATTCTCACCAGCTTGGCTTCCCAACAGAGGAACAGGCCTATTTTCTTTTGCAAAATGGAAAGAAAATTTTCCCTGCCCAGAACCTGCAGGGCATTCCACCATTCAAATACATCAGGCCTGTTAATATCATCAAATGAATATTCCCTGGGACTCTCTAAACAATTCATTAGCAAGTGAATCAACAGCCATGACCTCACACTCTTGAAACACTAAGGGGATCCTACAGAAAAGATCAGAGATTTTAGAATCCTTATCCAGAATGTTCCACATTTGGTATCTTCTTGGCTCGTTTCTTAAAGGAAGCTCATCATTATGCACAGAAGGGAGAAACTAATAGAGAGGTAGGTCATTGTGATCTTGGGTGGCTTTGGCCTGCAGCAGCTTGAAGCAGGGTTTCAGATCCCCGCCAGTGACTGAGGTCGGGTCACAGCGGTGAGAGCACCGACTCCTAGCCACCAGACCAGTGGTCGGTGACAAGGCCCTGGCCCTATGGCTTTGCAGGAAAAGAATTCCCACAAAGACAGAAAGTAGTGAAACAAGTAAAGTATTTATTAAGAGAAAAAAGAGTACGTGTGGATAGACACACAGGGGGACTCAGAGAGAGGGTCACACCCTCGTGGCAGTTTGAATCACTTTTATGAGGCATTGCTTCTGGGTTTCCTTTGGCCAATTATTTCGATTTGCCTGGTTCAAAGTCCATATTTGGTATATCTCAGGATTTTCCCATGTGTTCGCGCGCATCTCTTAGCCAAGATGGATTCTACCAAAGAGGCCTATGGGTAATAAGCATTAGTTGCCGTCACTTAGCATCACTCCCCTTCTGACCTCCGAGGAGGCTTTCTGCACATGTGTAGTCGGGGAGGTGTCCTGACTTCCAGAATGAGGAATATGTGGTCTCCTATCTTCTATCTGGGCAGGGCCCAGCCTCCTCTCCCAATTGTCCTGTTAGTCCCGTCTCAGAGTATTGGTCCACAGGGAATGAAGTCAAACCATTTGCCCTGAGGGGCCATCTGTCTCCTGCCTCACTTGGGTTTGTAGGGTTGCTATAGCCTTCTTGAACAAAGAATTGTATGGGATGTAGAAAAGAGGTGGGGTCTGCAGAACTGAGGCAGAAATGCAGTTTAAAAACTTGAATAAAAAAAAGAAAGCGGGGCTATTAACTAGCAGACTTACTCTTTCCCATCTGGGGAGGCAGGAATCTCAAGGCCAAAAATGCATCTTATCCTTTGCCTGAACTTCTTCTTTTTCCTATCCTTAAATCAGGAGATACCAAAATTGGACTTTTTCTAAAAATTGACAATTTCTAACAGAAAGCATTTGGCTATGCCTTTTGCATTCTTGCATAACATTTTCCTTCTCTCTCTCAATACACACACACACACATACACACACACACACACACACACACACACTTCTGTTTTTTCACTGTCATCTATAGCCTCACTGTCCTATATAACAAATAGCCAAAAGTAGCTCTTTTCTTTAAATTTAAATTTAAAAATGAAATTTAAATTTTAAAATCTTTGATCACATTAGCCATGTTTCAACAGCCAGGCTAGTTGCTACTGCATTTAGTGGTATAGACAGAGTATTTCCATCATTATAGAAAGTTCTATCAGTGGGTATTGATCTATATACTACATGTCATAGGATAAATACTCAAGAAATATGTATTCAGGGACTTCTCTGGTGGCACAGTGGTTAAGAATCTGCCTGCCAGTGCAGGGGACATGGGTTCGAGCCCTGATCTGGGAAGATCCCACATGCCACGGAGCAACTAAGCCCGTGCACCACAACTACTGAGCCTGCGCTCTAGAGCCCATGGTCCTCAACAAGAGAAGCCACCACAGTGAGAAGCCCGCACACTGCAACGAAGAGTAGACCCTGCTCACCACAACTAGAGAAAGCCCGCGCGCGGCAACGAAGACCCAACGCAGCCAAAAAAAAAAAAAGATATATGTATTTACTAATTGGCTAAATGAATGAATAAATATATGCTATAGTTTTTCTAAATATAGTTTTTCTTCAACTTCTCTAAAAATTGCCCATTTATTTAGGGATAAATGAAGCTAAATTCCCCACCTCACACCATAGCACTCATAGGCCTTATCTTATTTTGACACACATTTCAATATTTTTAAAAGCTGCTAAAACAGAGGAGAATTATATAAACTTGAGACGCCAAAGAGCTTTCTAATCCAGAGAGGAAAAGATGCACAGATTTGTCTGTGTATAAATTTCCAATTTCTCTGAGGTAAAAATAACAAATAAAAAACCAACAAATAAATGGGAAATTTTTAATATACGTGACTGATAAGGGGTTAAAATTCTTAATTTATAAACATTTAAAAAATCAATTCAAAAAACAACCCCGGACGAGGGGAAAATGGCGGACGAGTAAGACGCGGAGATCACCTTCCTCCCCACAGATACACAAGAAATACATCTACACGTGGAACAACTCCTACAGAACACCTACTGAACGCTGGCAGAAGACCTCAGACCTCCCAAAAGGCAAGAAACCCCCCACGTACCTGGGTAGGGCAAAAGAAAAAAGAATAAACAGGGACAAAAGGATAGGGAGGGGACCTGCACCAGTGGGAGGGAGCCGTGAAGGAGGAAAAGTTTCCACACACTAGGAGGCCCTTCACGGGCGGAGACTGCGGGTGGCGGAGTGGGGAGCTTCGAAGCCGCGGAGGAGAGCACAGCCACAGGGGTGCGGAAGGCAAAGCAGAGAGATTCCCGCACAGAGTATCGGTGCCGACCGGCACTCACCAGCCCGAGAGGCTTGTCTGCTCACCCGCCGGGGCGGGCGGGGGCTGGGAGCTGAGGCTTGGGCTTCGGTTGGAGCACCGGGAGAGGGCTGGGGTTGGCGGGGTGAACACAGCCTGCAGGGCGTTAGCGCGCCACGGCTAGTCGGGAGAGAGTCCGGGAAAAGGTCTGGAGCCGCCGAAGAGGCAAGAGACTTTTTCTTCCCTCTTTGTTTCCTGGTGCCTGAGGAGAGGGGATTAAGAGCGCTGCTTTAAGGAACTCCAGAGACGGGCGCGAGCCGCAGCTAAAAGCGCGGACCCCAGAGA
>NW_020175011.1:1296844-1454005 GCF_003031525.2 Neophocaena asiaeorientalis asiaeorientalis
AAGATTTATGATTTTTTCCCCTTTTCCTCTTTTTGTGAGTGTGTATGTGTATGCTTCTGCATGAGATTTTGACTGAATAGCTTTGCTTCCACCATTTGTCCTAAGGTCCTATCTGTCTGTTTTTTAAAAAACATTTTCTCTTAATAATTATTTTTTAATTTAATAAGTTTATATATTTTACTTTATTTTATTTTACTTTATCTTCTTTCTTTCTTTTTCCTTCCTTCCCTCCTTCCTTCCTTCCTTCCTCCCACCGTCCCTCCCTCCTTTCTTTCTTTCTTTCTTCCTTCCTTCCTTTGCTTTCTTTCTTCCTACTTCTACTAATTCTTTCTCTCTACTTTTTCTCCCTTTTATTCTGAGCTGTGTGGATGAAAGGCTCTTGGTGCTGCAGCCAGGAGTCACTGCTGTGCCTCTGAGGTGGGAGACCCAACCTCAGGACACTGGTCAACAAGAGACCTCCCAGCTCCACATAATATCAAACGGCGAAAATCTCCCAGAGATATCTATCACAACACCAGCACCCAGCTTCACTCAACGGCCAGCAAGCTACAGTGCTGGACACCCTATGCCAAACAACTAGCAAGACAGGAACACAACCCCACCCATTAGCAGAGAGGCTGCCTAAAATCATAATAAGTCCACAGACACCCCAAAACACACCACCAGACGTGGACCTGCCCACCAGAGACACAAGATCCAGACTCATCCACCAGAACACAGGCACTAGTCCCCTCCACCAGGAAGCCTACACAACCCACTTGAGCCAACCTTAGCCACTGGGGACGGACATCAAAAACAACGGGAATTACTAACCTGCAGCCTGCAAAAAGGAAACCCCAAACACAGTAAGATAAGCAAAATGAGAAGACAGAGAAACACACCACAGATGAAGGAGCAAGATAAAAACCCACCAGACCTAACAAATGAAGAGGAAATAGGCAGTCTACCTGAAAAAGAATTCAGAATAATGATAGTAAAGATGATCCAAAATCTTGATGTTTAAAAAAAACAAACACCCCCTTTGAAAAATAACAGTCAATTCACAAAGACTACTACAATTAGCCATTTTACTCATTAAAAAAGCTGAACCTTACTACTAATCAAAGAGATGCAATTAAAGCAATAAGATCTTCACCTATTAGTCTGGTACAGATTAAAAAATACTTTCATAATTAGCATTGGCAGGGTTGTAAGAAAACAGACACATCCAGTATTGATGTTCTGATTTGGAAATTGATATGGCCTTTGGGGAGGGCACTTTGGCAATTTCAACCAAAATTTTAAACGTGCATACATTTTTATCAGCAATCCCATTTCTAGACATTTATCCTACAGCAGTCCTCAGACAAATGCAGAGATTTATGTACCTAGAACTTCATTATAGCATTGTTTATAAGAGTGAAACAGATGTATCTAAAAGTCTACTAACAGATTACATGTATGTGATGGAATATTGTAAATTAGGTTTTTTTAAAGTTTTATATTACCAAAATAGTAAGTTGTTAAGTCAAAAGTACAAATGCAAAATAATTTAAACATTACCACCTCCATGTGTATTAAAGATACATATATACACAAAGAGATAGAACACATTGAGGGCTTATCTTGTACTGATCGCTGTTCTAACTGCTTTGTATATTCACTATATATATATGGCATCTTCACATAAACCTATGATGTAGATAATATTATTATCTCTATTTTACAGATAAGGAAACTGAAGCATGGAGAGATTGCTAGCACAAAATCACTTAGCTAATAAATGGCAGAATCAGGATTTGAATACAGGGAATCTAGCCACCTAGTCTGTCCACTTAACACTGCCAAGTAGTATGTCCACTGAGGGCAGTGGGCAGGATAAAGATAGAGAAAGAACTGGCGATGGAGATAGAGAGATAGATTTCAAATTCTTAACCTTGGTTACATCTGGTGAATGGAACTGGGCTTAGAGGTGGTTGAAGGATGAGGAATGTGACAAGTTAAAAATGAAAAGCAAGTAAGAAAGAAAAGTTTCACTTATAATTTTCTAATGTTTAAATTTTTATAATAAGCATTATCGCCTTCACACTAAAAATTCTAATCTGGAAAAACATTCTATCTCTTTTGCTCCAGCAGGTTTAGAAATATTGTTTTTCATTTTAAGAATGAAAAGAATGTAAATGGGATTCATGGACATCTTGGAAATTTCACATATACCCAGGAATCTGGAGAGAAATCACTCATCTCCCGGTTTCAGGAGACTAGCAGCCCCCGAAAGCACACTGGCCACGAGCCAAGCTCTAGCATCCGCTGCCCAGTTTGGCCACGCATGTGTCTTTGTTCCTGGGTCTTGACTTGGCCATGCTAAGCTTTGGTTTCCTTACCCACATAAAGGGAATAATGATCGGTCCTGCGCTTTGTGCAATGTTTGGTGCCTTGTTAGTCTCTGCCAATGTTGGCTACCATAGTCATCATTGCCACGTTGAACACTCATTGCCCCTTCTTCTGGCAATTTGGAATTAAGATTGCAAATTGATCAAATCATCCGAAGCAGCTAAGAGACCAAGACAATGAAGTTGGCATGCTGAATAAGAGGTGTGAGTATAAATGAGAGACTACGGCCAAGTACCTGCCGATAAAAATTGTAGGAAGGTGTCCACTGAAAAAAAATGCACACCGTGAGGGCTGTGAGTTAACTTTTAACTACAAATGAGGACTGTAGCCCAGGAGACAGCCTTTCACATAGCTCTGAGAAGCTGCTCTGAAGAGGTAGCAGGGGAAGGTCAGTATAGATGTGGTTTTGGTAAAGGGCAGGTACATGCAACCAAGCGCACATTTTGGCAGAGGCTGGCTGCTAGTCACAAGGAACAGATGTCTCCGTTAATGATTTTAGTGCTTTTCTAGGTATGAAGAGATACAAGAATTGGGACTCATAAAATCTTCTGAAAATATCTAACTATCTGAAGGCCTGTTCTGCCAGTTTTTCCCAGAGCACAGAGGGCCACATTCCAGATCTCCACCCTCAACTCCTTTCAGGGTGTGTTCAAGGTCAGCAGCTGCAGCAGCTAGTGACCTAATCCTTGTAGAGGCAGATGGCAAATGACAATTTTTTAAATTGGCAAAGCCTTCACCAATGAACACAGTGATTACCCCCTGAAGTGCTCCAGGCATGTGAGTCCTAGAAATCCAATCTCTGCCCATCAGCTCTCAGAACGAGGGGCCACTTCTTTCAAAAAGGCGGTGTCTGCCATTGCTCTCTGTTTGCTCAGTAAGGATGAAAAGTTCCCAATAACCTTATAAACCCTTCTCGTTTCCAAAGTTCTTGCTCTTATTCATAGCTCCTGCCTTTCACTTATAAGGAAAAAAAATATGTATTCAGGAAGTGCTCGTGGCAAAATCTATTTAAACAATAAAAAGAACAACCACCAAAAATCCCAGGAACTCCTTTTAAAGACAAAGGTCCAGAATGTGCCCATCCAAGACTTAATTGCCATATGATTGAAATGTATAGTTTTGAGAATGACTCTGTCAACAAACCACACACTCTGCCCTAATATCCACTGTGCTCCAAACTGCTTCTATGTATTTGCATGCACACACACACACACACACACACACACACAGCTTGTCTCCCACATTTTCAGGCTGTTTTAAAATACAAGGTACAACCAGGTTATGAAACATGCTTGAGGCTGTGTTCTCTTTGTTCATTAAACTATAAAGCATTTTAATCCTACAATTAATTTCAGGTAAATTAAAGACATGACACAGCTGCAGTACTCTTGCAAAAGCATTTGTGCTAATAGCTTACATTTTTTACACTAAATCACGCTGCTGAAAAGTTTAACAGACCTTCATATTTATAACTGCTTTGTAGATTCTTTTTTTTTTTCTTTTTTTTGCCTACCTCAGTTGTCAAAGCATGAACGAAGCTTGATTTTGGGAAGAATTCCAATTCAGAGTTATTTTTCCATGAGGTACTTAAGACTCCACACAGCAGCTCGTGATTATGTTGGCAGTGGCTTTGCATAACTGTTGGTTTCCTGTAGTATAAATAAGTGAACAGCTAAGAATGCTAATGTTTTGCTTTGACCAAGAAAAAGCTCTCAGTAAATGACAAGGAATTACCCTCATTGGACTACTTAAGTTTTTTTTTTTCCATCCTTTAAAGGGGTAAGTTAAACCAAAACAATAGAGATAAGTGATCACATAATACATGCTACCACTTTAAGATCATTCTTCAAGTTAAAAAAAAAATTCAAAATGTTTCATTCCCAAAGTCCTTTCTAGTTGACAAACTAAACTGGAAGAAAGGCCATGAAGATCGCTGGAAAACATCAATGCAAGCAGTGTCCAGCTGTGGCTAAACACAGTGCAAAGAAGTCAGAGTCTGTCCTCTTGAGATTTGGACGGAAAAGCAAGAAAAAGAAGCCTGGGCTAGGAGAGAGGACAGACCAGGAGTTTAGGAAGGAAAGGCTGCAGAGGAGAAAGCTTGGTGAGAAAGGAGTGTGTTGATGGAAATTTGAGGAGCAGCTCCTGAGAGAAAGAGGCTTTGCCTCATGTCAGCTGTCGTTCGTGGTCAAGAGCAGAACAGGAACTCAGTGGGATGAGATGTTATGGGCCTTGCACAGAGCAGTGTGTCTTTTGCTTATTCCACATCCTCCAAAATATGGACCACTAAAGTTTCCCTGACCAGTCGCATCTGTTCTTGCTCTTCCCCTCACACACAACAATCCCACTATATGAAGCAAAAGACAGGTAAACATCCTCCCAGGGTGCCTTGCAGCTATCACTGCCCTCCTACCTTCTCACCTCCTCCCCTGTCTCCCACCTACCGAAGGCTCAGCCTGCCAGCCACCATCCTTCTCTCCAGGACAGGTGGACTGCACTCCCTTGGTGGATGAGCCATGGCTCACGTGACTGCTATTCTGTAGTTCTGTGGTTTTCACTTGTCTGTTTCACCCACTAGAAAACGAGTTTCTCCAGGGTAGGACCAGGACTTTGATGATTTATATCCTCAGAGCCTAGCCTAGTGCTGGCATGTAGTAGACTCTTGGGAAATGGTCTTCAAAAGAAAGAACAAATTAATCAGTGAGGCTTGTGTGTTCCCCCATTGTAATTGCCCTTGTTTATGTGCTACCTGGTAATGAAATAGTAACATGTATTACATTAAGCAAATCATTTTAAATAATTACTTATTTTTAAATCACTGAGATAACCTGGTGATTAACTAGTGCATATTATAACCTAATGTTATAATGTAAAAAACATTACATTATACATAAAACATTATTTCTTTATATAGCATAGGTTCCCATAGATAAGTTTCACATAAATGATATATAGTTAAATGTCACCTCTATCTACCATTAAAAGAACAAGTTGAACGACCACTGTTCTTTTTGCCAAGATGGTCATTTAAAACTTTTTTTTGTAATGGACATGTCAGTCATCCATAAAGGTAGAGAGAACAGTATAACAAACCCCATGAACTCATCAACCAACGATTTTCAATTCACAGCTAGTTTTGCTTCATCTAATATTCTCACCAAACCCTCTGCCCTCTATTACTATAAAACAGATTCCAGGCATCATATCATTTCATCTAAAATATTTAAGTATCTCTAAAAGGACTCTTTTAAAAATATAATATCAATATCACACCTCAAAAGTAACAATAATTCCTAATGTCAAATATTTATTCAGTGTTCAAATTTCTAATTGAAACATAAATGTTAATAATTTATTTGTTTACAGAATCAGGATGCAAATAAGATTCATTCATACATTATGACTGGTTGATGTCTCTTAACTTTCTTTCAATCCATAGCTCCCCTTCATCTTCTCTTTCTTACAATTTATTTGTTGAAGAAACAAGATCACTGATTTACAGAGCTTCCCAATGTGGATTTTGCCAACTGCATTCATGCGGTGTCTTCTACCCTGATCCTCTGTCCTCTGCATTTTCTGTAAATTGCTAAGTGCCTCTAGAGGCTTGATCAGATTCAAGTTTCATCTGTTGGCAAGACTGTTTCAAAGATGGTGGTGTGTTCTTTGATCAGGAGGCACACAATAAGTGGTTGTCTTTTTTGCGATGTTAGCAGCCATTCATGCTCAATGCCGAGATTCACACATTCATTAGTGGTTCCAGCATGGTGATATTCCAATACTGCCGTCTCTTCTTCACTTACTAGCTGGCTACCTCTATAAATTTCCCGATATCTACTATGTATTTGATTATTTAGTGGTACAGTTTATATAGGACAGATGACATAAATATTTAGTAATTCCCCTTTAGTGTTCATAATAATGAATTGGTTACCTAGTATCCTCCACTGGTGAGCGATTCATTTTCTTTTTTTTCCCCAATGCCCTTTTGAACTCGTGTATTTCATTATATTTGATGAGTATCAATCTATTGCATTTCATTTCCTTATTTGATACTCAAATTGTTTCACCTTTGACCAGCGGAACCTGGTTAAATTTGGTCTTCAGTCCTTTTAGTTTGACCATGGACAGTAGCCCATGACAGTCGTTTTAAGACAAATTAAAACATCCACAGAATAAAGAGAAGTTTATGCTGATAAGCACCTCTTTTCTCTTGCAGATGGCAGCCTATCTAGCAAAATGCCACACTACCCACTGAACTATGCTTGCTTCAGAGATCCATTGAGGAAAGCTCCAGGAAAAAGACTGGGACTCAGGGGCTAGAGCCATGACCTTTTGTCTTGCAGATTTTTCTCCAAGCACTCAAGAAATAGTAGCGTTTTTATTATTATCATTAACTCTTAAGAGGCTTACGTTACTGTTTTCTTGAGACCACAAAGCTCCATTTGACTCAATAATTAGATTTCAAGAGTATATAATTGCAGCAGTCAATTTTGGTTTGTTTGTTTGTTTTTCAGTTGCCACTTATTTTGTTTGGAAAATGAACATTTATTTTAATGTAGATTAGAATTAATTTTCATTTCTGTTTTAGTCATCCATAAAGCCAAGTATGAAATACAGTAACAAAAACACAGTATCTCAATCTCATATAATCTATCTCAAGCAGATGCCATTTATTTAAGTATATTTTCGTTAGCATTGCCATTGGAACATAAGTCTGCCAAGACATAATTTTCCTCAAAATTTCATCATAGTTATTTCAAAACACCAAAGTTAAAAATAACTGCTATTTTTTGTATTCATTTAGACCTCACTGAATCCACATATCCATACTGAATATATGTAAATGCATATATATATAATAACAATCTGAAAAAGAAATATACACACAAAATTGAAGATGTAGAGCAAAAGGTAAATTTAGTTCTGAGTTGTGCTCAATGTAAAATTGGAGCAACAAGGTTTTATTCCCTTCTTGTAAGCTTTTTTTTTTTAAACATCTTTATTGGAGTATAATTGCTTTTCAGTGGTGTGTTAGCTTCTGCTGTATAACAAAGTGAATCAGCTATATGTATACATATATCTCCATATCCCCTCTCTCTTGTGTTTAGCTTCTGCTGTATAACAAAGTGAATCAGCTATACATATACATATATCCCCATATCCCCGCCCTCTTGCATCTCCCTCCCTCCCACCCTCCCTATCCCACCCCTCTAGGTGCTCACAAAGCACCGAGCTGATCTCCCTGTGCTGTGCGGCTGCTTCCCACTAGCTATCTATTTTACATTTGGTAGTGTATATATGTCCATGCCACTCTCTCACTTCGTCCCAGCTTACCCTTCCCCTGACCTGTGTCCTCAAGTCCATTCTCTATGCCTGCATCTTTATTCCTGTTGCAGCAGTGAATTTTGTAATGATTCCTTCTAGAAGTAAAAATAAATATAATGTAGGTAACCCCTAAGTTCCAAATAGCAAACAGGCTTAGTTGAGAGGATCCTGTGGTCTTGATTTCCCTTTGCCTCCTTCCATCTCTCAGTGAGCAGTCTTCCCATCTCAGGGGCATGACCCAGACGTCAGGGGCGCAGCAATGAGACAGTCACAAGAGGACCAGGAAGGCACTAGGCCACCCCGGGTAAATACGCAATATCCATGCCTGGAAAAGTTTATAAACCATGGAGGGAAATATATGTGTTGGCTGACTTACAGTGGGTTACAATTTGACATAACAGAGTGGGTAGATCAATGTGGATGTTTCTTCTAACGTGGGACTAACGAATGTTTGTTCTCTGGTCAGTTAAGCAGAAAGCACAAATATATGATTATTCTGTTTCCTATAGGTCACTAAGCATCTTCACTGTCTCATTCTTACCCCCACTTTCCTCACCATTTTTTCTCACCTGCATTCATTCATTCATTCATTCATTCACGTGATAAACGGTGATTGAACAACTTCTATGTGCCAGGAGCCGGGGATACGCCATGATGAACAGAACAGAAAGCAAGATGTCTGCTTTCTTTCTGTTTGGAGGAAATAGTCAAAATACAAGTAAAAAACTCAACAAGATGGTTCAGATAATGACATGTGCTATGAAAGAGTAAAAGAAAATGAAGTGAGAGAGAGTCACCATGGGACAGCCTAAAATGGCTGATTGGAGAGGGTTGCAGGTAAACTAAAATAGGGATTAGTAACTTTTTCTATAAATTGCCAAAGAGTGGATATTTTAGGCTTTATGGGCTATATAATAGCAACTACTCAACTCTGCCATTGCAGCATGAAAGCAGCCATAGATAATATGTGAGTGAATGGGTATGGCTGTGTTCCAATAAAACTTTATTTACAAACACAGGTGGATTTGGTCTGTGGGCTGTAGTTTGCTGACCACTGAACTAAAAAATCTGTTTCACTGATGACTTGATGGTCCTCCACAAGAGGTCCAGTTGTCTTTCCTGAATAACAGGCATACCCAAGCCAACCTATTATTTTAACCACCTTGCAGAGAAAGTTGGAGGTCTCAAACTCCACAGCCTTACTTGGCTCTAGTCTCACTACCCAAGTGTATAATAACTGAGGATTTAAGACAGTACCCTTAGGAAAAGAAAGGGGATAATTACAGCTTGACTTGAGCTCTTTATTGCAATGATTGAAGTACACCCCTTTAGGAAGCCTAGAGGTTCCACCCAGTGTGTGCCCCTATTCAGCAATACCTTATGCAAAGTCTTCTGGAAATCCTAATAGTTGAGGTCCACTGTCTCATAACCCTCTGCTTTCCACATTACCTCCTTCATTCTCTCTTTTTTTCCCACCACATTTGTCAAACAAGATTTACCCTTATGAAACCACAATGGCTAGTTTTTGTCAGTTCATATTTCTACAGATGTTTTGTGATCTCATTGCTTCTTAACGTCTCTCAGATCTGCCTACCTCTGAGCTTGCGCTGGACAGTCTATAATTTCTCATCCCCTAGATGAGACCCACTCTAAATGGGTCCCTAACTAGGCAACAGCCCCGTTCCGGGAGGTCAGCCAGAGAAAGTCATACATATTGTAAACATGCCGCAAGCTATTCAACAATAACATTCAGCGGAGTTTGCTTTAGTTTGGAGGCCAAGGGGATTCGGTGGAAAAAAAAAAACAGTCAACTGATAAAGAAAACTAGGGCCACACTTTTGGCATCTAGAAAAGGAAGAAAAGATATCCTTCCCATCCAGTTCATTGAGGTCACCAGAATAAGAAAAGAGATATTATATGGGGTTGCCTGTACTTTCATTGTGATTTCACTCTTCTTGTTATTAAACCACAGTGACAAATCCAAGTTCAGCAGCACCCTGACCCAGAAGTACAGGTTTACCTGCCTAGTCTTTGTGAATGGAGCTACCACATCTACACAAACTCTGATGGAAATGTGCAAAATTCAGGGCTGAGGGGACACGTACTGCCTAGGGGTTATGCCATCTGTTCATTCTTGCTGACTGTTTCTCATTGTCATCTTTTTTTAAATTTAATTTTTAGTTTATATTGGAGTAGAGTTGACTTGCCACATTGTGTTAGTTTCATGTGTACAGCAAAGTGATTCAGTTATACGTATACATATATCCATTATTTTTCAGATTCTTTTCCCACACAGGTTATTACATAACTCTGTGACACTAACCCAACCCAACAATACCCAGTGGCTCCTGAAATTTGCATCAGATCTCCTTGCTCTGACAAGGTCAGACCCTGGTTCTGACCTTCACTTCTGATCCTATATGACACAGTCGTGGGCAAGGGATCCTCTCACTTTCCAATGCAACCTTGCAGAGCTGGCCAGCCAGGCTAGCCCCATCCAATCTCCTTTGTAGAGATTGGAGGGGTGGGAAAATCAGTTACCAGAAGTTGAAACACAGGGGCACAGGGATGAGTGGAAACGTGAGACCATAAGTGAACCCAATTCTAGAAGGTCACTTCACGGCCAGAGCTGAAGGCTGGTGCCGTTTCAAAGGACATCATTAAAATGGGTTAGAGGTCTGCTCTGGTGTTGGTCTAGGGCAGATAAAACCTGAAGAGACTGGATATCATTACTGGAAAACCAACTACAGGGACGTGCTGGCAGCACGGTGAAAAGGAATCATCACCTGAACTGAATGTAGACAAACCTAGAGGTACTGAAATGGAGCTCCTTCCATTGGCTGGATCCACAGCCAGGAAGAGGTCCTTGTGGATGTAGTACAGCAGGGAACACTTTGGACGTGGTCTTCAGTTGTCCTTGGCCTTCTAGCCAAATGATCAAAAATCTTCCTGTTTCAGCTGCATGAAAATATTTGAAGTCAAAAGGGTTTTGTCCATGCATTTTGGCCAAAACATTCAACAGAAAGTAGCACCACTTCCCATCCCTGCCTGAGATGAAGCCGGTAAGCAGGTGGTACTCGGAGGAGGGGAGGGAAGGGTAGAGGCAGCCCCTCAACTGCCTCCAGTGCTATCCTAGACCATCGCAGTTTTCTCTTTAAGAAAGAAAGCATTTCCTTCCCAGAGCGGGAGGAATGTGGGGTGGAGAGTCTCTGTCAGGGGAGCGTGTGAAATACATGACTTCACTCTGGAGACAAAGAGCTGTGTTGAGTCATTCGCATTCTGGTCCCATGTCCACCTCGTGGTGTTGCAAGCTGGCTGGTGGGGCTTGAAAGGATAGTCCAGAGTCAAGAAAGCAGTGTTGACCAGTTCACACCAAAACAGAGCCCACAAACGCTTGCCCACACCATTGAGCAACAATGACGAAAGGTGCCCTTACTCCATGATCTAAAATACAATGACTATACCTACCTATTTTGGGGGGACTTGGTAAAAATCAGGTTGTTTATTGTTAGCAGCAAATAGAGGGGTGGTGATGCCTAGAACAAGGCCCAGCTGTGTAAATCAAAAGCATAATTCTCTAATCTGCAGTTAGGCTTGGTCACGTGATAGAGATGAGCCATATTCCAGAAAAGAACTTCATTGTTCATATTAGCCCTGGGTGGCCAGACATCTTTCTCTTCCTATAGGTAACTGGAACACCCTTAGCACAGGTAAGCACCCTCTACATCCAGGACAGCAGGAAGATGCTAGCAGGGTGGGGCTGGGCATAGACCAATGTACTGATGTTTGGGAAACCCTCTCTTTTTGCTCAAAACTCTATGTTTTCACTGAGCCTGTGCTCTAGAGCCCGCGAGCCACAGCTGCTGACCCTGTGAGCCACAACTACTGAAGCCCACACGCCTAGAGCCCATGTTCTGCAACAAGAGAAGCCACTGCAATGAGAAGCCCGTGCACTACAAAGAAGAGTAGCCCCTGCTCACCATAACTGAAGTCCGTGTGCAGCAACGAAGATCCAACTCAGCCAAAAATTTTTAAAATAAATTAATTTAAAAAAAACCACAACTCTATGTTTTAAGAACAATCTGAAAGTCAGAGTTGAGGGTTCCAGAGTTGATGATTTCTTTAAAATCATCAGCCACAGTATTCTAGAGTACCCTTTAGAAATTACTTTAATCAGCAGAATTTCCAGCAGTAAGAAAGTCATGAATTTAATTTTAAAAATTAGAACTAGAAAGCACTTTAGAGATAACCGAGACCAGATATTAGGTCTATAAAGAGACTGGGGGAAAGAATGGCTAGAGGACTAGTGTCTGACTGCTAGTTACTGAAAGAATGGGAATTATAAAGCAGGTCTCAGGACACCCAGGTTCCATGATATTCTGCTGGCTTCTGCATTTTCTCAGGGAAAAAAAAAAAGCAACCCTGAGCTCTTCCTCACTCACAAAAAAAGAGAGATTGGTACAGCAGAAAGAGCATGGCCTAAAAATTCAACCTATGGAGTCCAAGACCCAACTCTGGCCACCAGGCTGGATGACTTGGTGGGCCAGGTAATATCACCCATCTCCATGGCTGCGGTCAGAAGTCCCTTGGGCAGCTGCTGAGAGCCCTGGATCCTTTCCCTAGCTCCAGATATTACAGGCATGCGACTCTCCCCAAAAGAGCAATAGAACACCCAGGGTGTGCTTGGCTAACAGACTCACTTCGAGTTCTTTTCCTCACTCTGTCCAAATAAAGGCAACCGCTCTCTGCCCATCTTTTGTCAATAGCATTTTTGTGCTTGTCATCCCCAGGGTCACTGGTTGCTTGTTCTTGGACTGCTTTCTGGGAAGCCTTTTACTGCCATGCTGAGCCTCTGCAGTGAGCTTAGAAGAGCCTCAATCACACACGATGCCTCAGAAAGAACGAGAAGAAAAGCAAGAAGGAAAAAAAAAAAAAGAATTGCGATGTTAAGCTGGCCTATCCGGAAATAAATAGTGGCAAAACCAGGCAAATGGAATTATGCCTTCCTTTGCCTCTGATATCTTCCCAGGAAGGCAGAAAAGAATGGGTCAAAAGCTCAAATCTTTGTTGGCTGAGACAAAAGAGTGAGTCTTTGGATTTAAATTCCTCTCCTTTTGCCATAAATTCAACTCAACCAATATCCAGTGAGTGGCTTCTCTAAGCTAAGCTAGGTATTGTGTTGGGGGCAAAGAGAGAGGCAAAAGTGGGGAAGTTCCAACTCTCCCCCGACCTTCGAGGAGATTGTGGCTGGTGAGACTGAAAGGAGATGAGAACACGATAGCAACCTAAAAACCACAGCACCAAGCAGAATATAAATAATTCGTTTAGTCATCAGAACACATGTTCATTCTAAAGACATGTATTTGAGTATCTGTTGTGTGTCAGGGGGAAATGCTCAGCCCTGGGAATTTAAAGAATAAATAAGAATAAATAAGCCAGGATCTCAGCTTTCTAGGAATTCATAGCCCCACTGGGGATATGTGTATGTCTGGTGCCATGAGACAGAGTCACAGGAATTCAGAGCAAGGAGAACTTTCATTATGAGGTGAACACTCCAGGCCCCAAAGCAGAGGTGACACTTAAGGCAGGGCTTGTGCATTTCCTGTCCCAGACTTGGAATCAGCCATGTCTCCAAGAACATCTAAAAACAGAGGTTTAGAGGACAGGTGGCCCAGGTGAATATATAGCAT
The DNA here is from genome assembly GCF_003031525.2 of Neophocaena asiaeorientalis asiaeorientalis. Lineage (NCBI taxonomy): Eukaryota > Metazoa > Chordata > Mammalia > Artiodactyla > Phocoenidae > Neophocaena > Neophocaena asiaeorientalis. The sequence continues at coordinate 1,310,230 of NW_020175011.1, forward strand.
GAACCACAGCACAGAGGTGGGAATGTAGGAGGCAGAAACATGAAACAGCTAGTGAGTTAGTTTGGCTGTTACATGGCAGGGTACACAGGGGAGAAGCAGAGTTACAGCTAGGAGCTCAGGTTGGACCAGGCTGGGAAGAATGTGGGAATGCCCAGTTAGTGGATATGATGGATCAGGGAGACTCGTGAAATGGATACATGGAAGCAAGACATGACTAGTTCTGGGATGCAGGAGGATCTAGCAGCAGAAATGCAGCATAATTTTGAAGTATACAGCAATCAGAAGTCAGTGGGTCAGGTTTGCCATAGCAGTTGAGATTAAAAGTAATGGCCAACACTAGTATCAATACATTTCCCACTACAAGAAACCAGGAGTCCTCAGAGATGTGGCTGGCTCCAAGTCTGGGGCAGGAGATTTACAGGATGGTTCTGGAGTACATTATTATGTCAAATAACAAACAAGCTATCAAAGATGACTGGGTTGTATAAAAAGAACTTAGAGCCAAGTTGAAGAAGCCACCACAAGCCAAACACAGAGCAATTTGAGCAGCCAATCAGAATCATAACTGAAGGGTATTGAAATACATCACAGGTATTAAGTCCACAATATCATAATGATATTTAAAAGAAAAACATTAACTGGTCGCTATTTGAAGATACTGGGAAACCAACCAGTAACTAAGGGAAAGAATCATGCATTGATCCTGTCTTTCCTCCATGAAATGTACCACTGGGAACCCACATGTTAAATAAAGGAAAGGTTATCTTCACAGAAGTATTTCTGCTGATAAATGAATAAGGAATGACAGGATTTAGAACATCACCATTTAGCCATTTCTTATGAATGAATGCTCTTCAGCATCAATGATGTGAAAAGAGAGGCAAGTGGAAATTATGTATCTCCCAGGCCGCTATGAGGGAATCTTGTCAAAAATAATTTAACCTGTAGATCTACCAATCAATTCGTAAGAAAATCAAGAGTCAGAGGAACATTTCTAACGACATCACAGGGATACAATTAGCAAGATCCAGACCGTAGTAAAAATCTAAAGACAAAAGACTTGGTTTCTTCAACAAATAAATTGCAAGGGAAAGAAAAAAATGGATGCAGAACCTATAGATTAAGAGAAATTTTTAAAAGTTATTGACCAGTCACAAATGTGCACTTTATATAGATTCTGGTAGAAACAAACTGAAAAATAAAACCGTGTATGGTATTTGAGTATATGATAAGGAACTATTGTTAATTTCTTTTTTGAGCTGTAATTAATACATTGTAGCTATGTTTCTTTAACATTCCTTATCTTTTAGGAATGTTTGTGGATAAAATGAGATAATGTGTGAGACTCTTCATTATAATACAGATGGGAAGGATCTAGGTGAGAATACAGAGTTGATTACTGTTGAAACTGTGATGGGTGCATCAGAGGTTATTAGAGTATCTATTTTTGTATGTGTTTTAAATGTTTCATAAGAAAAGGTTAATAGTAAAATCAAACCAATAGTAAAGATGGAGGACTGAATAAGTAACTGGGGAAAGAGAGGCAAAGACAAAGGGCAGAGACATATCTCTGTAGGTCTGCAAGGAAACCCAGCCTAGGCAGAGTGCCTATAGCTGGGGAGGTGCTCAGGTCTTGACAGCTCTTGGTTATTTCTCTTCTCTTGTCTTGGCCCAGACTCTCCTTTGTTTGGACTTTCCTAGCTCTTTTTGAAAATACTCTCACCTGTGATATTCTGATCAAGGCTCACCTCCTCCTTGTACCTTTTTCTGAGCGCCAACCCCTCCCCAGGCATATCGGGCACTCCTTCCACTGAGCCCTGCCCACACTCACCAAAGTCTCCCACCACCACATCATCTCTCTCTCCCTAGCCCAAAGACTGTGTCAGATGCACCTCTGCACTCTCATGCCTAGCAAAATGCTTGTCACACAATAGACACTGAAATAGTTGAACGAACCATGAGTGGATGACTCAGAACTTCAGGTGATCAGTGCAAGGGCGATGCCATTTGCAGAGGTAAGGAGACATGAGAAGTTCGATTGGAAGGTGGATTTTGTTTCAGATATTCTGAGTCTAAAACTCAAAGAACTTGAACTCAAAAGGAAAGTTGGACGCAGAATACACGTTGGAAGCCCCCTTCACAGAGATGAGAGTACAAGCCATTGGAGAGGATTGACCTGTAAGGCGAGAGGAGCATTCACCGAGAAGGCTGTTGAGGACAGACTTGGGAGCTGAGGATACAACAAAGGAAAAGCATGTTAAAAAGAAAAAAGGAAAAGAAAAGTGTGATCCAAAAGTTTTTAAAAGGAGTTGGGGCATAGAATGGAATTCCAATTGGGTGCTCAGAAGGATGAAGCCCTGTAGGCAGACAGAGCTACGCCAGAAGAGGAAGCACTCAGAGCCCGACAAGGAAGCGATGCTGGCAAAGAGGAATAGGTGAAAATAGGCATCTAGCAAAGAAGAGGAATAAGTGAAAATAGATAGGAGGCTAGAAACCAAACCTGAAGGTCAATGGAGATGGAAGTTCTTAAAAATGAAAGTGTAACTGTGGTTCCCTTTTCATAAAGCTGGTGATAAAGAGATAGAAACTGGTAGTGGCAACATAGAAGGACACTTTTTTTTTACATTGCAAGGAAGAAGAGACTATGATGCAAAACATCCCTGGGGGAGACGTGATGAACTCCTGACTTGCAACCTCTGAATGTTTGTTCTTGTTTTACTCCTGTGTCTGATGAAGACAGCAAAATGTTATTATTACTGGTTCTTAGAGCCACGAGCAAAACTACACAAAAAGAGATGACATTTATGCAGCAATTACTGTTGCCAGGTTGTTCTAAGTGATTTACTTACATCAGACCATCGAACCCTCCCAACCCAACCCTACAGGCATGGCATTGGTACTATCGTCCCATTCTACAGATGAAGAACCCAAGGCACCAAGAGGTTAGGTAACTTGAGCAGGGTCAGCTTGTGAGAGAGAGACCTGGAACTTGAACCTGATCATCTGGCTTCAGAGACTATTCTTAACCACCACACCCTATGGCCTTTTAGGTGAGGTGAGGCGAGGTAAGTTTTATTATAACCCTTTTATAGAAGAGAAAACCAGTTCAGTGAATACAAGTAACTTGCCAACGCATCAGAGGCAAAGCCAAGATTCAAATTCACATCTTCCTGTGACAAGTCCAGGATTCTTTCCATTACCTACTATTACTTCTTCTTAGGAAAGGAGGCAAGATGCTATCTATGAAAAGTGAGAAAATGTTCCAGGGGAACTGGGCATCTGTAGAGAATTTTTTAAAAGTAAAAGCCTTGAAAGAGCTTTTGTGAATAATCTGATAATGAATCATTCATACATACAATTTCAATGCATATACTATAACCAAAACAGCAAATTCCAACAGAAAGGAAGAAGAACTATCAATGAATACCTGTTGAATAAATGAATGAATGGCTAAAACTGATAGAGACACACTTCCTCTTCTATCCATTGGCCTCCAAAAACATCACCCCAAATAAACTGTATCAATAGAAATGACAGCTAGCATTTATTGAAGCTTATTATGTTCCTAGCACTGCATAATCTCATTTAATTTTCATGACAACACTATCAAGTACTCTACTCTTATTATTACATCCCCTTTTCTAGAGATGGCATAGACACATTACCTAAGGACACATGGCTAGTAAATTAGGGCCAAAGATTCAGGCGCTATTTTGGAAAGCTCCAGAGTTTGTGTTCTTAATCATTAAAGATATTGGTCAGTGTTTACCCTGTCCACAAGGCCTCTAGGAGACTTGGCCCCAGCCATAGGTATTCATGTCTTAGGGCTCCTGTGGGAGACCATCTAATGCAAGTCTCTAACAGTGGCTGAAGGCCAGGGGGTGGGCATTTACCCCAAGTATTTTCCACTAGAGGCTGAACCCCTACCTATGATTTGATGTAAAAAGATGAGCTGGAACAATCAGATTTATCTTGCAGAAATTTAGAATTGGGTAAACAAGGCATCGAGCAGTTAGGAAGAGGAAATAAAGTCATATGAGCATGAACAGGGTTGGACCAGAAAGCCCTGGTAGAACCATGCGTGAGCCAACGGGTGTACTAAGAAGAGGAAGTCAATGAGTAAAACTGGTGGAGGATGCAATGAATGTGCAGAAGACGTGCAGAAAGTAGCAGTGATGCCATAAGGAAAAGACCAAAGAGCTCCTAAAAGAGTCAATAAAAAAATAGATGTGGTACCTTATAGTCTTCCTGCCCTAGTTGCAGTGAGGTCTGATGCTGTACGGTTCATTTCTCTGGTAGCCAGTCTTGAAGATGGCACCCCATGATCCCTACCTCCTGGCATTCACACCTTTATGGAGCCCTCTCCCATGGAGTCGGTGTGTTTAATTACAGAATATGGCAGAAGTAATAGTATATCACTTCTGGGATTAGATTATGAAAGACTATTCTTTTTGTTGAGGTATAGTCGATTTACAATATAATATTAGTTTCAGGGGCACAACAGTGATTCACAGATTACATTTCTCTTAGTTATTATAAAATGTTATCTATACTTCCTGTGCTATACAATACGCCCTTGTAGCTCATTTATTTTATACATAGTAGTTTGTACCTCTGAATCCCCTCTCCCCTTCCCTCTCCCCACTGGTAACCACTAGTTTGTACCCTATGTCTGTGAATCTGTCTCTTTTTTGTTATATTCACTAGTTTGTTTTATTTTTTAGATGCCACGTATAAGTGATAACATATACAGTATTTGCCTTTCTCTGACTTATTTCACTAAGCATAATACTCTCCATTTCCACGTTGTTACAAATGGAAAAATTTCATTCTGTTTTATGTCTGAGTAGTATTCTGTTGTATATATATATATACACCACATCTTCTTTATCCATTCACCTGTTGGTGCACACTTAGGTTGCTTCCATACCTTGGCAATTGTAAACAGTGCTGCTATAAACACTAGAGTGCATGTATCTTTTCAAATTAGTGTTTTCATTTTAAGATATATTCCCAGGAGTGGAACTGCTGGATCATATGGCAGTTCTATTTTCAGTTTTTTGAGGAACCTCCATACTGTTTTCCACAGCAGCTGCACCAATTTACATTCCCACCAGCAGTGTATGAGGGCTCCCTTTTCTCCACACCCTCTCCAGCATTTGTTATTTGTGTTCTTTTTGGTGATAGCTATTCTGACAGTGTGACATAATAACTCATTATGGTTTTGATTTGCGATTCTCTGATGATTAAGGATGTTGAGTATCTTTTCATGTGCCTTTTGGCCATTTGTATGTCTTCTTTGGAGAAATGTCTATTCAGATCTTCTGCCCACTTTTTAATTAGGTTGTTTTCTTTCATACTGAGTTGTATGAGCTGTTTGTATATTTTGGAGATTAACCTCTTATCAGTCATATCATTTGCAAATATTTTATCCCATTCAGTAGGTTGTCTTTTTGTTTTGTCCATGGTTTCCTTTACTGGGCAAATGCTTTTACGTTTAATTAGATCCCATTTGTTTATTTTTGCTTCTCTTTCTTTTGCTTCAGGAGACAGGTCCAAAAACATATTGCTACAATTTATGTCAAAAATGTTCTGCCTATGTCTTCTTCTAGGAGTTCAGGACATCCCAGTGTTTATGCCTGGCCACCAGTGGGTGCTGCCAGGTCCTGGGTTCATTTCCAACCGACTGGCATGCAGGGCTGGGTTCTGGGGTTCCAGAGCTGGTGTCAGACCCCTGGTGGGTGGGACCGGTTCCTGACCACCTGGCTGCAGGGTCTGAGGTATCCTGAAACTTGTGTTGGCCTGCTGGTGGGTGAGTCCAGGGCCCAGCCAGTCCCAGAGCTGGTGCTGGCCTGCTGGTGGGTGAGCTGAGTCCTGCCACTGCAAGCTGCAGGACTGCAGACTTCCTGGGCCTGGTGTCTACCTGTTGATGGGTGAGGCTGCTCCTGAGGCTAGAACAGGCTTACTGGAGGCCAGGGCTGGGGCCAGGTGATTCTGGGGCTGGTGCCTGCGCCTGGTGGGTGGATCTGGGTCCTGGGGTCTCTGGCTACGGGGTCCTGGGGTCTCTGGCTACGGGGCCGTGTGGGTCCCGGGTATAGTGCCTGCACACCAGCGTGTGGGGTCGTGTTCTTGGTCCTCTGGTGGACAATGCCGTGTCCAGGGATGGCTGTGGGTTCAGGGGGTCTTAAGACAACCTATCTGCTGGTGGGTGAGGCTGTGTCCCTGCCCAGTTAGTTGTTGGCCTGAGGCGTCCCAGTCGTGGTGCCTATAGGCTGGTGGCAGAGGCAGGGCTGGGTCCTGAGGCTAATAACCTAGAGGGAGGATTCCAGAAGGGTGCTGGCCAAGACCAGCGTCCACATGGTAGAACAAACTCCCGCAAATGGCTGTCCCCAGTGCCTGTGTCCCCAGGGTGAGCTCCAGCTGCCTGCTGCCTCTTGCCTCTCCAGGAGACTCTCCAACATCAGCAGGTAGGTCTGACCCAGGCTCCTTTCAAATTACTGTTCCTGCTCTGGGTCCCAGAGCATGTGAGATTTTGTGCGCGCCCTTTCAGAGTGGAGTCTCTCTTTTCCACAGTTCTCTGAGTCTCCCGAAAGTAAGCCCCTCTGGCTTTGAATGCCAAACCTTCTGGAGCCTCTTCTTCCCCTCCAGGCTGGGGAGCCTGGTGTGGGGCTCAGACCCCTCACTCCTTGGGGAGAATCACTGCAATTGTAATTATTCTCCCATTTGTGGGTCACCCACCCAAGCGTATGGGCCTTGACTGTATACCCCAACTCTATTCCTCATACACGTCTCATTGTGTTTCCTTCTTTATGTCTTCAGTCGTTGGGTTCCGGTCTTTTTCATCAATAGCTCTTCCCTAAATAGTTGTAGTTTTGGTATGCCTGTGAGAGGAGGTGAGCTCAGGGTCTTTCATCTTGGGAGCTCCCCTCAAGACTATTAGGTTTTAAGACTTGGGATTAGGTTGTAAAGGACTGAGGCTTCTGTCTTGGGCTCTCTCGGATCACCCACTTTGAGGGAGTCCAGCTGCCATGTCACGAGGACACTCAGACAGCCCATGGAGAGGCTTGCCATAGCAGTGAGGAACTGCCAACAACCACACGAGTCAACTAGGAAGCCAATCCCACCTTGAGATGACCGCTAGACCGCAACTTTATAAGAGATCCTGAGCCAGTTAGGCTGCTTTTGAATTTCTGACCCACACAAACTATGATATATAAGTGTTTGTAATTTTAAACTACTGAGTTTTGGAGTAATGTGTTATGTAGCAATAGATAACAAATACACTTTCTTAGCTCCTAGGAGATCTCTACTCCATGTATTACCCTATAAGCTTCTTTTCAAAAAGCACCCACTTCTTTGAAATAGTTTGAATATGACTTTGTTTCTTCTGGCTGAAAAGACCAGACCTGAACCCAAGCCACTGCACTTGGTCCTTGGAGACAATTCTCCCTGGAGCCCTGACAACTCATCTTAACTCCTAACCCTATTTTCATCTCATCTGTCCTGCTCAAATAACTGCCTGGGTTTGGACTCCATGGGGTTCTAGGCCAGTTGCCCAACATTAACCTATTGACAGGCTGTGCTCTTGACTCCCAAGCCCCACCTAAGCTGAGCAGCTAGGTGGCTCCCCTGGCCGGGCTGGATCTAAGGGTCACCTAGCTTTCCAGTCTTGTTTTTGAGTCTCACAGTACTAACTTCGAATATGTTTCTTCTTTCGACCACTGTCAAAATCTGAACATTGAGGAATACTTATACTTTAGTTCTCCACACTGACTTTCTAAAATTCACTGTCATGTCGGCCATTAAATAAATCTTCATCAGTACCTACAATATGGCAGGCATTATGCTAGTCACTGGGGATACAGAGATGAAATAAGACACAGCCCTTGTCATCAGGGAATTTCAGTCTACTTAGAGAGATGGGTGCATAAAAAATAAGAATTTAATGAGATACGAAGGTTTCCATAGACGTAGTAACATTCGAATGGTTCAGAAAAGCTCACTAGGAATTCTCCAATTAAAGAGCATGAGAAGGGGGTCTCAGGCAAAGGGAACAGGGGAGAAAAAGGTTTGCATTTACCAATGAGTACAGGAAACTCTCCTTAGAGTATGCAATGGCTAGTTACTTAGAAAGTAGCCATTTCATATGCATATACTTTGATCAGGTAATTCCAAAATTTTTATTTTACAGATATCTCAGAGCCTAACCAGAAATTTATCTTATGGAGAAATTCAAAATGTACATGAAGACATAGATACACAGATACTGTTACAACTTTTTTTTTTTTCAATAGAGAAAAAATGGACACAACCTAAATACCCATTAGTAGTGGACTGGTAGAAATAGAGTATGCACATTCCTACAATGGAATACAAGGCACCTGTTAGAATGAGGCAAACCTACAGGTGTAACTATAAAGTATGTGAAAAGTGCAGAGCAGTGTAAATAGTATAGTACCGATTGTGTGCGTGTTCCTGTGCTTGCATTCCTGCTTATTCATTTATTCATTCGACAAATATTTGTTGCGATCCTGCACTATTCTGGAAGCTGGAGATACAGCAGTGAGCAAGATGAAATGTAGGACACAGAACTTGCCCTCTAATGCATTTTATATGCATAGACTATCTGCAATAACAACAAAGAACAGGTAACAGTTGCTGCCTGGGGCAGGGTCATTGCAGGGTTGAGGGTCAAGACTGTAAGTTTCGGGACTTCCCTGGTGGCACAGTGGTTGGGCGTCTGCCTGCCGATGCGGCGGACATGGGTTCGATCCCTGGTTTGGGAGGATCTCACATGCCATGAAGCAACTAAGCCTGTGTGCAGCAATGAAGACCCGATACAGCCAAAAAAAAATAAATAAATAAAATTAAAAAAAAAAAAAAAAAAATAAAAAAAAAAAAAAAAAAATAAAAAAAAAAAAAAAAAAAGACTGTAAGTTTCACTTTCACTCTGTTTATCTTTTGGTACTAATTAAAGTTTTTACAATGTTCAAGAGCTCTCTTCCATCCCCCACCCAAAATTTTAATTAGAAAAAGACAATAGCCATTTCATATAACTAGGCCACTCGAATGAAATCAGATTCAATGCTGCTTCAAAGCACACTCATTCTACACTCCCTACTCATTCAATTCTTTCTACAGAGATAAACTCAAGCCAAGAAATGATCTTGGAAATATCTTTCAAACTGATGGTTTCTGGTCTGAATTTATTCTAGACAAGAGAAGGGTCAACTGTAATCAAAATGTGTGGTTTGTAAAGAAGAAATTCCTTCCTCAAGTCACAGAGAGAAATAAATGGATTTGGGGGAATAAGCTCTGAGTTGGTTACTAACACACAGTCCCTCGTGTGAAGGAAATAACATAGTTGGACATGATTAGTATCGTTCGAGTACATTGCCACAACATAACTTTACAAATGATTCCCAGCAACGAGGCAGAAGGCAGAAAGAATATGCCAAGATTCCAGTAGCAGCCCTGATGGCTGGGTGTTGCAATGGTTCTGGAAAGGGAGGGGGGCATTTGCTGAAATATTAGACATCGTGTTTTCATTCAGGTCCTATGGGAACACCCAGAGCTCCCTCCTCCAGCTGACTAGCCTGCTAACAATATATTACCCTCATCCAAACCCACATAATTCACTAATAACATTGCAGGTCCAGAGCTCAGTTCAGGCATGTATTTGGATCAGGCGTGATCTGTGATGACAAAGGTTTGAAGCTAAGCGCAAATAGCAAGGATGAATTTATGCCGGCCGGGATGCTCACTGTGGTTATTTATCACAATTACATCATTTGGCATGGGGTGGGAAGCAAGGAGGAGGAATAAGAGGCTCGTGAAAAGTGCCTCCAGATCCCTCGGATTGATTCCAGCCGGCACAGAGGAAAGCACTGTTTGAGTGGCCCCCCTGTCCTTGTCAGGGCTCTCCTGACATCCTACATCATCCCGGCCGGTCCTGTCAGACATCTGTCTTTAAACAGAGGCTGCCATTCAGACCTGGTCAGATGAGAGTCTTGTGATACCTATCCTTGTCTCTCCAGAGCAAAATGAGGTCACTGAGTACCTCGGAGTGTCACCTCTGTGACTGGAGCAACCATCTGACCGAAGATTCCAGAACATGAGCCTCTGTCAGCCAGACTCCACTGAAACTCCCTCTGAGCTAGACTGACTTCAATGTCCCTTTTTGTTCTTTTGCACTGAGTTTTATGGGCAGCGGGTTTCCCTCCCTGCTGGAAATGAGGTGTTGTGGCCTCGCTGGGCTCACAGAAGGCTCACACTTGGCTTTCAGACAATCCTGGCAGCCACTGCCCGCGATTTGGCTCAGAACTGGACCTGCAGACTCTTTAAAGCAATGGAACCAAAACAAGGAGACCTTAGAAGGCAATGGCTAAACATTGCGGGTTCAGTTCATCCAATTTAAAGGATAAGAGAAACATGGCAGTCAGTGTCAACTGCATTACATCTATGTGCAATGTGCAATGACTCCAAAGGTCTGTGGCAGTTCAGACTCTTTCACATCTTCCCCTGGGTTTCCCACAGTGTCTGAAGCACCCACAAGAGCACTGACACTATAAGATGGACATCCTCTCTTACAGAGGAGAGATGGGTAGCCGTTGGCCGCGTCAGCCAACATTTCCAACACAACCAGACTCGGGCTCTGAGATGATGCTGGCAGGGACAGGACGACGTACCCTGTGTCACTCCTCACCATGAGCATGACCGTGGCTGAACAGGATGTGGGAAATATCACTTTCCCTCTTTTACAGATGAGAAGCTAAGAATAAGAGGAGATCAAAGGTTGACTCAAAGTCACAGAGTTAGGACTCACAGAGGCAAGGTTTGGACCTGCTCTCATGACCCCAGAGGAATGCTCTTCCCATTAGCTCCTGTGACACTGGGGTTTATAAAGCCCTTGTGTTTCTAATACACAGAGACACATGCTCGGGAGACGAGGCACGATTATACTCACAAACCCAGGGACTGAGTCCTTTATTTCCCCAGAATTCACTGATCAATGTGCTACCTCCATTCCACCAAGAAAAACCCAGGAAATAAAATAAGGGGAAATCGGGAAAAAAAAAGGGGATACAAAATAACTAGTGGAACAAAAGTTAGGGAAGCTAGGATGGTTTAATCCGGAAATAGAAAATGTTTCAATCATGTAGTAAGTCATTTTCAATCAAAGACTTAAGACATCTCTCACCTAAGGGTGATGGTGTAAAAGTAATGAGAGTTGCCCAAAAGGTCCCTCCACTGCAGATGTCTTCCTTAGAGAATCGGCCACTTGTGCCTAAAAATTCCATTTCCTGGAGCCCATGGTTGCCATTCATCTGTATCACCTTAATAACCTCTAATACAGATTAAAATCCACGATTCACATATAAAAGCAAGGCCACGCAGGCATAAGACACTGGCTAGATTTGTTTTACACAGAAAGGCAGGCAAGTCTGGTGGGACTGAGGGCATCTAGAGCAAGCAAGTGGGCAGTAGTGGGGTGACAGGGTCTCTGGCTTTTGCGGCAATAGCAAAGTGATGGTGATACCATCAGTGAGGGCAGTAGCAGGAAGTTCGGTCATCCGGGGCTAGTGTAAGCACCCCAGGGCACGTGGATACGGCCTAAGTGGCGTGCGAGATGAGTATAAAGATAGAACTTTTGACTTTAATTTGCACGCATTCATTTGAATGCACGTTAGAATATTTATTGACAGCAGAGCAAGCCGGTCAGTTCACAAATATTAGTGCTTACAACAAAGTTAGGTTTTTAAGAGACAATTTGATTTAAAATCGATTTGAGGGAAAATGCCAAATTAAATTACAAGGGGTCTTTCAGGCACGGCAAAAATTGTGAAGGTGGCATCAAGATAACTGCAGTTTTGAAAACCCTGGTTTAGACGCCTTGGTATATTCTCAGCAAACACTGGGCTGAGAACCAAGCACCGATCTCTGCACCAAGCACCACGCCAGGCCAGGGGGCACCTGCCATAGAGGAGTTCAGAGCCTAAGGGTGAGGGGGCAAGTGGGACATTACAAAGGAATGCACCATGCCCCCTGCAGATGCACCAAGGCTAGGGACCAACCCAGGGAAGCTGCCTGGAAGAGGAAACATAGATACTGAGTCCGGGAGCATCGGTAGGCATTGGACAAGCATGGAATGAGCACGGCGTCCTAGGCAGAGAATGTCTGCATCAAGCCTCGGACATCTGAAAGCAGCTTTTGCTTTCAACTTCCTCTACCTTCATGAGGAGTGGTTGGTGGAGGTGTCAGGTTAGAAGGAAGCCAAAAGTGGTAATTGACCTGCCAACCCAGGGGACCAGGTCCAGCAGATATTGTTGGCCCACGGGGACCCTCTGTCAGCTGATCTAAGTCCCTGTGCTGCTCTAGCCCCTGGGTCTGGGCTGTGAGCTTCCCCAGGTGCTGACCTCCAGAGGCTTGACCCCCTTTCCTGCCATTCAGTGTGCTCCCCCAGAATCATCAACTCCAGCATTCCCAATGCCCCCAAGCCCCGCTTCTAGGTTGCTTGTGTGTTTGATTATTCAGCCTTTTGTTCTTGACCCTGGACTGTACCACGGATCCAGCACCCTCCCCACTGCGGCTCAGAAGGGAGGTGCCAGATCCCTTCCCTGAGCGCCTCTTAAAACCAGTGTGCTTCCGACCCATGGATAAAACCCCGCAGACTCGAACAGGAGGTGGTTGATTTTCATTTTCCAAAACGAGTGCCCTTCATTTCAGAAACCCTGAAAACTTGCACAATTAAAAAGCGAAGTTAATTAGAACACTTAAAATCTACCAGCAGCCACCTTCAAAACAGCGGCAGCCAAATGTGAAGCAGCAGTCCCCGCCGCCCCGCCTCTGAAGGCTCCACTGGGCACTGCCAGCTTAAAGAGATAGGCCCCAGACAGCACCCAGGAGACCAATAAAGGACCATGTGCAGCCCTGAGATGCTGTAGGAAACACACTGCACTTATGGGCTGACTCACTCGGCAGTGATGTAATTGGATACCTTTAATAAGCACCCAAACACACTTTAAAAATTTACAATCATGCCTTTCTTACGGCCAACTTTCTAGATTTCTCTTTCTCCACCACGAAAAAGGAAAAAAAGCAATACAAAGTAATCATGTAGTAATAAAAAGATCGAAGAGCTTATTCAAGGATCTTTGCATCTCTTCTGCTCTTTGGTAAAAGAAAGGAGCCTTGAGCTGTACATACTAAGTGCTCAGTAAGTACAAATTTTATAAGGTTATGGATCCAAAGCATATAAAAATACTACATTTGATTCAGTGCTAAGATGAGCATTTTCCTACAGACGTTGTTAGGAGGCATTTAAATGAAGACATTGGCAATATCTATCACAGCTTTTTATAAATATGATATTCACCTTTGTTTTGCGTCCTCTTCCTCACTTTCCAGAGTTTTCACTTATGTTTACCACTCCACAGCCATGTGGTCAGCAACATCAGGCAATATTCCATTTCACAGATGAGGAAACTGAGGCCCAGAGAAGACGAGGCATCATGGTCTTGTAGCTTTTTTTTTTGGTACGCGCGCCTACTCACCGCTGTGGCCTCTCCCGTTGCAGAGCACAGGCTCCGGACGCACAGGCCCAGCGGCCATGGCTCACGGGCCCAGCCGCTCTGCGGCATGTGGGATCTTCCCAGACCGGGGCATGAACCCGCGTCCCCTGCATCGGCAGGCAGACTCTCAACCACTGCGCCACCAGGGAAGCCCGGTCTTGTAGCTTCTGATACAGACGTTCCGCTGGTCTGACAGTTCCTCTTCTATACTTTCCTTCAAGTGCCTCCACCCCTCGTTTGCAATTGTGTGGAGACGCTTCATACTGATTTCCTAAATGGAAACAACCTGGAGAGGACAGAATTTGAAAAAAATTACTTTGAATCTCATTTCTAAAGAAAATCTATTTTACAAAAAGTCACTGAGCACTCCACCAATCAACTCAATATTGAATGTGTGCTCCTATGTGCAAGGCTCCATGCTTCTAAGAAGGGAGAGTGACATGGGAGCAGTGAGAGAGCTGAAAACCAACGGAACAATGCTCCTAATTCTACAGGTGAACTGGCATGCTCAGAGAAGGGGGTGTTCACCCTGAAGCTCGAACCTACTGTGGAGACTTGATAATTTCAACAGGACTCTCTTCCCATCTGTCTTCACTTCATCACTGAATCTTCAGAGGTGCCATGTTTCTCCCCAACACAAATATTCCTCCCCAAATGTCATTCTCCCAGGCCTCACTAAATCATGCCTCTCTCTTTCATTTTATAGAACTTGAAATCCATTCATCCTGTGAAACTTTCCATCATTAAGCCTCTTTCCTTCTAATCAGGTCAATATGCAGCCTACAAGCAATTGATACATGCTATACCTTGCCCTAAACTAATTGACATTTGCTTCCGTATATCTTACCAAATGACTCTTCATAGATGCGGTTTTATTTCTCCCCTGACTCTGAAAATTCTCAAAGGCAGAAATCAGAGATGCATCTTTTCTTTGTGGCTGCTTTCTCATTTCTCTGCTATTATATGTCTAATTCATTTGGCAATACTGTTGATTTATCCCTTCCATCTCTCATTGTGGTTATTTTTTCACCTGAACACAATTTTCCCTGGCAACTATCAAAATCACAATTCAATAAACAATTCCCACGTGTTCACTGAGACAAATGTAATTAAAGGTAGTATTAAAAGTTTAACTATACTTTATATTTTACAAATTACTTTCACATATGTGATCTTCTTGTTTGCAAATTCCAGGCACGCTAACTAAAATGCCTATATCCAGAAGGGAACTCATGAAGGAAAGTACCTTTAATTGCTTAATTCATTTCAGCTATTTGGGTATTAATCTAATCTACACATTTTGTTGGTATCACTTAATAACCATCTTTAAAAATAAGTTCAAAGTTCCATTTGCCCAGGTGGGAAGATTATATTTCATGATTAAAAGGGAGAAGAAGGGTGCGGGAAGAAGGTGACTGCTGTTCATTAAAAGAACTATTGCAACAACTTCACCCTTTTCTGAGGACTTTCACCAATTTTCTGCTTGCTGGCTAATCACCTTACCAAGAATTAAGAAAACACCAAAAAGATTAAAATTGTTCCACCCACCAACTGTTTCTAAAAGCTCTTAATTTAATCCTGGGTGGTACCTTTTCACACTGAGTAATCGTGTTGAGAAACCTCTTTGTATGTTTTGCGAGTTGCTTTCATTTTTCCAAACCAATAATGAAGAATCTAAAACTATGGTCACAGCACTATCTAGTGGTGGGAATGGGTAGACCAGGAGCTTTGAATCAGGTCGCCTCCCAACGGGCTTTTCTGCAGCTCAGCCCAGAAGCAGAAAAACTTAACTGTTCTCCTCCATTAAGATATACAATATTGTTAGGACATCCTGAGCAGCAAATTCTTTTTTCATTTTTGGACAAATAATTTGGATTTTATTTCAGAAGAACTAAGATTTTTTTTTACTGCCCATTTTTGAATTGGGTTGTTTGTTTTTTTGATATTGAG
Source organism: Neophocaena asiaeorientalis asiaeorientalis (assembly GCF_003031525.2). Lineage (NCBI taxonomy): Eukaryota > Metazoa > Chordata > Mammalia > Artiodactyla > Phocoenidae > Neophocaena > Neophocaena asiaeorientalis. Next base: position 1,325,751 of record NW_020175011.1, read on the forward strand.
CTGCATGTATATTTTGGAGATTAACCCTTTGTCAGTTGCTTTGTTTGCAAATATTTTCTCCCATTCTGAGGGTTGTCTTTTCGTCTTGTTTATGGTTTCTTTGCTGTGCAAAAGTTTTAAGTTTCATTAGGTCCTATTTGTTTATTTTTGTTTTTATTTCCATTTCTCTAGGAGGTGGGTCAAAAAGAATCTTGCTGTGATTTATGTCATGGAGTCTGAAAAGCAAATTCTTAAAGACAAGAGTCTCTCCTCTCAGCCCACCCCCTACTAAGGCTTTCTCTCAAATTACAGAGATAAGTCCTAACAGTATAGGTTAGAAGTTGCTCAGAAATGGACAATAAAGAATGGAGGAAGGAGAAACCAGGCCCTCACAATAAGATATGTTAAATTCATGAACAAGAAGAAAACAATGTTAACTGGCTCAGTTCTTAGTAAACATAAATTGAGAGTGATGATGATAATGATGGTGGTTTTGACAGTGATGGCTAACGTTTATCGAATGCTAATCGTGCACCAAGTCCTAAGTACCTGTAATAACCTGTAAATCCACCCAACAACCCCGAGCATCCCATTTCACTGATGCAGAAATGGAAGCAGAGAGAGGCTAAGTCATTTCCCCAGGGCCACACAGAGAGTAAGAGGCAGATGTGGGATTTGAACTCAAGCAATTTAAATCTAGAGCACGTGCCCTTATTCATGATGTTCAAGACAAGTATAATTTTCAAATTTAGAAAAAAAGAATTACTTACTAAAGTAGCATACCATCTCCAAAGTTAGAACAGGAAGTGCAGTCCAGCAGCAACCCAGAAACACAGTACCTTTTGCAGATTTTATTCGGTTCAGGCTGGCTGCTTTCGAGTTTATCCCCTTACCACGTGTACGCGCATGCACGCGCACAGAATCATGCTGTACCCACTGAGCAGACTTGGTGTTGGAACATGGGCCCGTGGGTTGATGCTGTTGGAAATGAAAGAGGTCTTGAAGGTGACTTTGGTCTGGTTTGATCTCCATTTGACAGATGACAAAACGAGATAAAGAGATATGGTTATTTTTGCAAAATCAAATGTATTAAATATTTATTGAAGACTGGCCACCTACAAGCCTCCTGACAATCATTTGGTGGGGGGAGGGCAAAGGTGAACAAGTCTTGATACTTGCCATCAAGAAGAATGTGGTCCAGCAGGAGAGAAGAGAGTTATCATATATATTATATATATAATATAATGTTATCATATATTATGTTATTATTACATATAGTTAGTATATAACTATTGATATAATGCATGGAAGGATCTACAAAGGGCCATGGTGATAATAATAATAATTACCAGTGTTGAATGTTCACTCAATGCCAGCATGTTACATATATTACAGCATTGATATGTGTAAAAAAAACTGATATTATTATCATACCCATTTTATAGACAAGGAAACAGGCTCAAAGAGGCTAAGTTGCTTCCATTCAGCTACTGACCGGTAACAAGAGGCAGAGGTAGGATTTTTAACCTACCTCTAACCATCCAGCTATGTTGGATGGCAAGACTGATGGTTTCAACCTTATGAGAGAGGCACAGATTATACCACAAAAATAAAGAAGAGATAACTATCAACTTGAGAGAGCAGGGAAGGCTGCATGGTGGAGGACACATCTGAGCTGGGCTGTTAAGGGTAAATAAGGTTTCAGTCAGTAAATGGGGTTCAATATATTGGTTTCTTGCGGCTGCAGTAACAAATTGCCAAAATCTGGGTGACTTCAGACAACAGAAATTTATCTCTTAGTGTTCCAGAGGCCAGAAGTCTGAAATCAAGGTGTCAGCACAGCTGTGCTCCCTCTAGACGCTTGAAAGGAGAACGCGTTCTTTGCCTTTTCCAGCGTCTGGTGGCTGTCAGCATCCCTGCACTTGTGTTCATTTCACTTCAATCTCTACCTTTGCGGTCACAGTGCCTTCTCCCCTTCTGTTTGTCAAATCTCCCTGGGCTTCACTTTTATAAGGACTCTTATTGGATTCAAGACCCACCAGATAATACAGGATGATCTCTTTATCTCAAGATCATGAATTTAATTACAGATGAAATGACTCTTCTTTAGAATCAAGTAACATTCACAGATTCCAGGGATTAGGAGGTGGACATATCTTTTGTTTCAGGGGGAGAGCACCATTCACTACACACAAGCAAAGGCAAGGGAAGCAAGAAAGCAGAGGACAAGTCTTGGGACCTGAAAACAACCTGACTGGGTTTCTAGTACACCTTGTAGTCAGGTAGTGTCAGTTCTCTGACTTTGTTCCTCTCCGTCAATATGGTGTCGGCTTTGGGGGATCTTTGACCTCTTCATATAAACTTTAGAATCCGTTTGTTAATATCCACAAAATAACTTGCTGGGACTTTTATTGGGATTGCATTGCACCTATAGACCAAGTCGGAGAGAGCTGACGTCTGGACAACATTGAGTCTTCCTATCTGTGAACTGACTGGGTTTCTGAAGGTGTAGTGGGAACCAAAGCGGAAAAGGCTGGGGGAGGCTAGATTTTGAGGGCCTTCTGGGCAGTGCTGAGGAGGGCATGCTTTCTTCTGTGAAAGGGGAAAAACTGAAGAAATTTAGGCCAAGGAGTGACGTATTCAAGGTTACGTCTGCAGTATTATGTGGGATATCCCGGAGAAGTAGAGGGAGGGGGACCATTCAGGAAGAGGTGAAATGGTCCAGTCTGGGTGAAACAAAGCAGCGGTCGCGAGAACTAAAGGAAAGCAGAGATGGCATCAAGATGGTAGTCATTCTGTTACCACATCTCCAGCTTCCAAGAGCAGCGATCGTCAGCAAAGCCCTCAAAAAGGAGGGGCAGAGAGGTCCAAGTTTATCCCCAAATGCCATTTCATTTATCCTTTCTGAGTGGAGATACATGCTCCCCTTTGTGGGAAAGCGGGAATGTTGCATTCCAGCCTCATCTTTTCGAATCTGAGTGTGGGGGGCGTGTGGCAGGACGCGAGGTGTCTGCGCACAGCCGAGGAAGCCCCTTTCAGTCTATCCCCATTATTTGGTGCCTGGTCTGGACTTAGCGATGTGCTATGTACCCTGAGAAGAACCGAAGTAAAGAATAAGTCATTCTTATCCTCCGAGTGTTTATAAACTCGTAACATAGGTAAAGAGAATTTACTTTCAATGCACACTAATAAGTCAGGTGGCGTGGAGTTGGGAGCCTGGCGGGTGGCACCACAAAGCCCAGGACTGTATATTGCTCCACCACTCGCTGGCTGGGGCTGGCCTCACGTTCCTTATTTGAAGCACAGATCTATGAATCCCTTCCTCGTAGGAGGCTTCTGAGGAGGAAAGGCAATAATTACTCGTGTATTCGGCACAATGCCTGACACACAGTAACTGCCCAGGAAAGCAGGGCTACTGTTGAAAGTATAGGGGGAATTTATGTGAATTTGGGGGTGCTGGAGTAGTGGGGATCCCTGACACGGGTTTGAGCTCTGCCCACAGGTAGGTGGGCTTTGGACAAGGATAGAAAAATGAAATGATTTTTGGGTTAGGACAACCTGATTGAAGATGTATAGCTGGGGATGCAAGATATCCAGCCGTTTATGTAAAGGTTCCTACAAGAATAGCCCTTAAGTAGAATTGTAAAGGGAGCCTGTGTTGACATTGCCTCCTTTTCCTCTGGTGGGTCTTCTCTCCTTGCCTGATGGGTCAGAAGACTCCCATTATGTCTCTCCACCCCTGCCCTGTTTGCCCAGTCTTGTGTTCGGTCTTCTTGAGACCTTTTCACCTACTAGGAATGTTAAATTAACTCTTATTAAGATACCCGTGGGACTTCCCTGGTGGCGCAGTGGTTGGGAGTCCTCCTGCCGATGCAGGGGACACGGGTTTGTGCCCCGGTCCGGGAGGATCCCACCTGCCGCGTGAGCCATGGCCGCTGAGTCTGCGCGTCCGGAGCCTGTGGTCCGCAACGGGAGAGGCCACAACAGTGAGAGGTCCATGTACCGCAAAAAAAAAAAAAGATATCCATGGCTAATCCATGTAGGTTTATACATACATATATACAAATCCATATATTACACAAATCCATATGTATTTTTATATATATTTTCACATATAGGCATTCAAATGTACACATATGTACACAAACACACACAAACACACTTTTTTTTTAATGAAAGCGGGTTTTTTTTGCCTTAAATCAAAAGTGTGACTATAATGGTAGCAACTCCAGGTGTTTAGAGCACTTGATTTGAGCGGCCTTTGAAAATCTATTTAACATTTGACTGTATATATCTAAGGATACTCCTGTTATATCTGTAATAATCCAACTGAGGAAAAGTTATTCACAGAGACATATATCAGAGACCTATTTTCCACAAAATAGTCCTCTTGGGCTTTTCAAAAAATGTCCCTGCGTAGTGAGAGACTTGAGCTCTGGTGTGAATCCTGCTTCTGGGTAGCATTGTGAAAATCCCTTGCCTTGGCATCCTTGCCTTGTACCGTCCTCTCTGATGTGCCCTTCATGCTGGATATCTCAATGTGCCCATCAGATCCACTCTTCCATGTCTCTGCCATTTTCCTTGCCCGGGCAGGCTGATTACATGTGCTGAACCAAATGGTCTCCTTGCTCTCTGGATTCCAGCTGGGTTTGGGTAATGGGAGCCTTGGCAGGAGAGCAGAAGGGGAAGGGAGAGAAAGGTCAGGGCAACTAACTACCCGCCCTGCTCTTGCCCGGAAGAGTCACCATAAGCAGAGTCCCAGTCCCCAACCTACAGAGGGTAACAGCTTGGGGAATCCTCTCTGTCTCTGAGTTCTGGTAGCTGGTGGTGCGTCCCCTTCAGGCTTTCCAGCCCCAGGTACTGTGCTACCCACTATGGTTTCCCTACACCCAGCTCATACCTTTGAAATCGTCCCTTTATGAAACTCTCTTCGATCATGGCCATTTCTTCTTGCTGGGGCCCCGACAGACGTGCCAGTCATTACTTGTCTGCTCAGTGGCTCACACCCCGCTCTAAGGGAAACTGCTCTATGTGACCATCCACACCCCCAAAAGCCACGCATTGTACTGTGGGCATTATCTGCCCACCTTCAGCCACAGCTGACTGGACCAAGCGTGGTCACCCAACAGACTCTCCCATCGCAGGTTACCTATGACTTGCAGGGCCTGATTCCAACAGATGAGCCCAGCTAAGCCGATTCTTCTCTTAGGAACTGACAGAGTTGACAGGGCAGCAAGCTGTGATAAGAAACCAATGGAAGTCATGAGGCAAACTTGGGGAAATATTTAAAGCCATGTGCAAATACGTGTTAGAAGGCAGCTATGGGGAGAAAGGAGAGAAACTAGCAAATGCACAGAGAAGCACAGATTAGCTGGGAGAGAAAGGCACTCCTCCCCAGGGCTGCCTCAGTTTCTTAATTCTCATGGCATGTCACCTTCATGAAACCCAGACAGAAACTGTTACTGAACTTGAACAGCCATGAGACCACTGCATCAGTACAAAGACATCATTTTCCTTGAACCAGCCTGAGTGCCTACCACGTGTCAGGTACTGTACTAGGCCCTGAAAAAAGGGGTGAACAAATCAGACAAGGTCCCTGCCCGTAGGAGGTCTACATCTTGTGAGATGCTGGTGACAAAATGGTGTGGGACAAGGTAGTCTGTCCCGAAATGTAAAACCTGAGTTTAATCCTGAGGCAGCATTAGAAACAAATTGAAACATATTCTATACAACAAATTCCCTGTGCTCCTGAAATTGTCAAGGTCATCAAAGATGGAATAAGTATCCCGTGTCAAATGAGACTAAGGAAATATGACAACAAGGAGATACCACCTCGTGCCCGTTAGGCCGGCTATTATCAAAAAGATTAGATATAACAAGTGTTTCAAGGATGTGGAGAAAATAGAACCCTTGTGTACTATTGGTGGGAATGTACACAGGTGAGGTTTGCTATGGAATATAGTATGGAGGTGCCTCCAAAAATTAAGAGTAAGAATTACCATATCATCCAGCAATGACACTTCTGGATAGTTATCCAAAGAAAACAAAAACACTAATTCAAAAAGATATATGCACCCCTGTGCACATATTTATTGCAGCGTTATTTACAATAGCCAAGATATAGAAACAATCTAAGCGCCCATCAACAGATGAATAGGTAAAGATGCGATCTATATACACAGTGGAATAGCACTTAGCCATAAAAAGATGAAATCTTGCCATTTTAGAAATATGGGTGGATCTTGAGAGTATTATGCTCAGTGAAGTCAGATGGAGAAAGACAAATACTGTATGATTTCATTCATATGTGGAATAAAATAAATAAAACAAAACAAACAAAAATAAACACGTAGATACAGAGAACAGAGTAGCGGTTACCAGAGGGGAAGGGGGTGGGTGAAGGGTAAAATGGGTAAAGGAGGTCAGCTGTAATGTGACGGATGGAGACTAAACTTTTGGTGGTGAGCCCACTGTCGTATATACAAAACTCAAAATATAACGTACACATGAAACCAGTGTTACCTCAAAAAAAAGGAAAGAAAAGAAATATGACAACAAAATGCAAAGTGTGACCCTGAATTGGATCCTGCATGAGAAAACATTTTTTCTTCTCTTTGCTCAAAGGATACTTGGGACAGTTACACACGAGGAAAATGAGACCTAAAATAGTTTATGTGCAGACATGGGACCAGGTCACAGATAAGCTGCTTCTCATGTCCACGAGCTTTCTAGTGCATCCGACTGTCTCCCAATAACTCTAAGTTTTGTTTCTAGTTTCATTATTATTTCTGTATTATCATCAGCTCACCCAAAGATGATCTGTAGAAATAAAATCTCAGCAATGACTCTCCCTCTGCTCAGGTCTTCTGATGCCCAGGGAAATTCCTGTGCTGTTAAATATCCTTATCACAGAGCTAAACCTGGTAAGTTGGATGAATTTCCCATTTCTGTTCCAATCCACTGTCTGGTGACGTTTCAAAAGTAAAAACTCAGGCGATCAATGGCTATATTGTGGCAGTATCAGTTCTGGCTGAAAGGTCTATATTTTTTGGATTTAAAAGTATTTCAAGGGGCAGTGAATATTTTGAAAATTCTGGGAAACCGGGGAAGAGTTCTAGGTAACAAATGTCTATTCAGGAACTGAGTAGAAAGCCCCGATAGATGGCTTAGATTTGGTTCCCAGTAAAGGTAAAGGAATAAAGGAAAAACCTTTAGCTTGCATTAGGCTTTAGGGTGGGCTGTTGAAGCTTAACTGAGACACAGTGAGCCATACAAAAAAGGTGTACATTATACAGTAGAAGCTTAAATGAATAGGCAACACCAATGAAGCGAGAAAGAGAAATGAAAGTAAATTTTGTACTGACAGACTTACTGACTTATAGCGCTTTTGATTTTTCTCCAGAATGAATATGTATGTTTGATTCTTGGTTTTGCTCTTTGGTTTTAGTGGGTGCCCATCACTTTTATTAAATATGAGTGTCTCTTCCTCTGTCGTGTATTCCCAATTTCCAATATTGGAATGTCCTCAATTGCTTGATATTTCATTTCACTCTGTGTTTTTTTTAATTAATTATTTTCCACTTAATAAAAGTACTTTCCCACTCGCTGAAGTACCAGATATATATATATACATATATGTGTATGTGTATATATATATATATATATATGTATATGTATATGTATATATATAAAGTATGGTCTGTTGAACATTTTCATCTTCGACCTAGGAGATGAGAACAAAAGCAGGTCCACTGAACGTCGGGGAATATTATATGCATGGGGAAGCTCTTAGATATGCAACACAAAATCAGTTTAATAAAATGAACTGTGGTTGGTAAGAGGTCACTTTAAATAATGCATAAAATGAAGGAAAAATTTTAAATGTATAATAAAGATTACTATACTGTCAAAGTGGACTAGGATGTGTATCGAATAATAATAATAGCAGCAAACACTGTGTGCCATGGCACAATTCTAAGCTGTATATATACATATTTTTCCATTCTTTTAAGTTTTACTGAAGTATAGTTGCAGTACACTGTTCTATGAGTCATAGGTACACAACATAGTGATACACGATTTTTAAAGGTTATACTCCATTTATAGTTATCATAAAATAGTGGCTATATTCCCCATGTTGTACAATATATCCTTGTGTCTTATTTTATACCTAATAGTTTGTACCTCTTATTCCCCTACCTCTATATTGCCCCTCCCCGCTTCCCTCTCTCCACTGGTAACCACTAGTTTGTTCTCTGCAGCTGTGAGTCTGCATCTTTGTTCTTTGTTATGTTCACTAGTTTGTTGTAGTTTTTAGATTCCACATATAAGTGATATCAGACACTATTGTCTTTCTGTGTCTGACTTATTTCACTTAGCATAATGCCCTCCACGTCCATCCATGTTGCTGCAAGTGACAAAATTTCATTATTTTTTATGGCTGAATAATATTTCGTGTGTGGGGGGGTGTGGGTGTGGGTGTGTATCGCATCTTCTTAATGCAGTCATTCATTGATGGACACTTAGGACACTTAGGTTGTTTCCATATCTTGGCAATTATAACTAATGCTGCTATGAACGTTGGGGTGCATGTATCTTTTTGAATTAGTGTTTTTGTCTAAGCACTACTTGTATTTAGAGAATGGCTGGAAGCAGTAATCCACCAGCTCATCCCAGTGAATGGCTGGGGGCAATAATCCACCAGCTCAAGGGCTCATCAGCTTGCCCAAGTGATCTCACAATTAAATAAGAAAACAAGACTAGCGTAGCAATAATGAGAGAATCATGCATGATACAGTCATTTGCATTTTTTCATGCCACCATGTCATGTGGAGCTTGTGCACCTAGGAACCTTGTCCTTACTTTGCAGGATTCTATGGGAATCGAGCTTTGATCATGACTGCCTGTACTTAATAATATTTAAAAATAAATGCTCAATTCTGAAATGGGGCCTTAGTGCAAGTTCTCCTCAGGGAATTTCAAAGGAAACCCAAACCATGCCTACAAGGCTCTAAATCACCTGGCTTTTGCCCACCTTCAGACCTCATCTCGGTCCCTCCCCTTTTTTACTCAGCTAGCCCCAGGACCTTTGCACATGCTATTCTCGCTGCCTAGAGTCCTTTCTCCTCTGATCTTCACAAAGCTGACTCCTTTTAAGCATTGAAGCCTCAGCTGCAAGTCGAATTCTTCAGAGATCTCTTCCCTGACAAGTCAACCTAAATTAGCCCTCCACCACCCTATCACTCTGGGGTCCACTAACCTGATTTGTTTGATACACAAGCCTTATCACTGTTTGAGACTCTCTTATCAATAAATGTGTCCACATGTTAATGGTTTGCTTCTTTCATTGGAATGTAAGCTCCAAAGAGCAAAGAATTTGTCTGACTTGTCCTCATTCTATCCTGACTGCCTAGATCGGCGGTTCCCAACTATTTTGGCACCAGGGACCGGTTTTGTGGAAGACAATTTTCCACGGACTTGGCGGGGGTGTGGCTCAGGCGGTAATGTGAGCGATGGGGAGCAGTGGGGGGCGGCAGATGAAGCTTTGCTCACTCGCCGGCTCTCACCTCCTGCTGTGCGGTCCGGTTCCTAATGGGCTGCAGATCAGTAGGGGACCCCTGGCCTAGATCATCTACTGACACGAAGTTGGGCATGCAGTAATTATTGTGGAATGAATTAATAAATGTGGACAGGGGCCAGATTTCTAAGGACTTGCAGCCATGGTTTGGAGTTTATGCCAACCAATTAAATTATAAACCATCATGTATGAGTTCCCTAACTGGGCTTTCTTAGCCCAATCATGTCATTTCCAGGCCAGGGATCACCAGCCCAATCACCAGTTCTCAACCTTGGCTACACTTTGGAATCAGCTGGGCCAGGGGGACAACTTTTTCAAAACCCTGCTGTCTGGGCCCCAACCCCCAGGAATTCTGATTTAATGGGTCTAGGCTGAGGCTGGGACATGAGTGCTTTAACGATCCTCGATGCTCAGCCAAAATTAAAACCCACTGGTTTCAGTGGTACTGAAAGTATAGTGGGGATTCCAAAGATGTTTTTTGTCTCATTGAGTGTGGCTGATTTGAGCAGTTGGCTTCATTTTGACACTGCCTGATACGTAGTAGGTGCTCAATCACATGTGTTAACTGGCTTTCTAGTAAATATTTGATGAGTGAGTGAGTAAATGAATAATTGAAATTTAACTAAAGCCTATAGGAGATTAGCAAAGGCAGAGGTCAGCGTGGATGGAAGTAGCTAGATGATGCTCTGTAACAGGCAGTGGGTAGGAATATGGCCTGACATCTACTTCTCTTTGTTCTAAAGTATTCCAGAATCCTGGAACATCCAGGCTGGAATGGGCCATGGAAAACATCCAATACAGTGGTTCATAATATTATTCCGGTCACAGGCCCTTTAGAATTGGGTGAAAGTTTTGGACACTCTCCCTCCAAAAAACACATCCAACACCCATACTTATGAGTCCAATCTGAGCGGGTTCGACAAGCTCCTAGACAAGGGTTCCCTAGCTAAAATCTTAACATCCAGTTCAAAGTCCCCATTAGTAGAAAATGAAATGGAGACCCAGAGTGTGGGCGAGTGGCCTGCTGGAGACACAGCCAAGACAAGGACAGCAGCTGGATGGAACCTAGTTCCCACAGCAGTGAAGGTAGTTGCCAATCTCAACTTTATGGACACAATGAGGTCAAAGTTAAGAGGATGAACTTGTAACTAATTATTTTGTGTTTCCTCCTCCTTTCCCTTGATGTCTCAAATCTCACACGCCATAAAATTCCAACAGCTAATCTAACCCCATAGCTGTGACACATCATTAAAAAGTGGAAACTGAAATTCTAGAGCGACCAAGTCTTCCAAATCTACCATGTCTTCATGCCAATCTCTGAAAATAGAGCAGTGGAAAATGGCCTCCAATAAAGCCAAGAAACCCTGAAATGAGGACCAGCCTGTGACTGGTCCCTAGAGCAGCCAACACAAGCAGTCCACATCTGTGAACACACATAGCTAAGCTGATGAAGAATTCCATCATACCAGATGTCAGGATAAGTGACACCAAGAAGAGTCCTGGCAGACAGCTGGAGAGCATCTGAATAAGATGTGAGCTCAGGAAGTAGGAGAAACAACCAAGATCAAATTGTTCATGGGTGTTAGGAGTACGTTAAGAACACGGTGTCTCCTTGCCCTGGCTGGGAGTGGGTTTTCAAAGGTGTGTGGCAGAGCACAAATGCTTAAGGATGGTTGCCAGAGCCTGAGGAAGACTTATTGAGGCCAGCCTCAATGAAGTCACTCTCAGTTCTATTTTAGGAAAGGACGTGAATGCAACATACTGTCAATATTTCAAAGGATCCGGGAGTGAATCATCTAATATCTGTGTCTTTCTCCTTCTCCCTTGTTCTGCTACTTTTCTAGAGGGTCATCCTTGTTACCAGCACCTCCTCAGAGGGAAAGTAAGGAACAAAACCCAAATTAATCACTAGGTTATGTGTAACAACCATGGGGAAAGGGCTGGGGACTTTGTCCAAAATAGCACTTGAGAATGCACGTCTTCTCCTAGTTACTAAGATGTCTTCTTAACCAGCTAGGTACAGCATTAAGACTCAAAATACAAAATGGCAATTATACCCCAATAAAGATGTTAAAAAAAAAAAAAAAATACAAAATGAAATGGCCAGACCTGTGGTCCATGCTGCACAAGAAAGGATCCGTGGTACATTATGATGGAATATGGCAGATGCCTTACTGATAATTTCTCCTCCCAAACTCTCCTCACAACTCCATCATGCCATGAGTCTTAGATGTAAGATCTTTATTTACCATCCCCAAAACTTAAAAAAATTTTTTTTTATTTTCAGTAAATTGTTTTCAATATGTGTACCTTTTGAATAATTAGTTCCACGAATTTGTTTCCCTGTCTCTTGTTTCCTTAATCCTGTGAAACTTGGGATCGGATTAATTAATACAACAAAGTACTTAATACACTAGTGAACCCAATATAACATTAGGTGACTTGCAGTCACTCCACAGGGTAGACTGTGTGTCTTAGCTTACATCTAAGTATACCCTTCATTTAAAATAGCTGAGCTCCTAAGCACGACACTTAGACAAAGTGTGTAGTATGTCACGAGTTTTAAGTATGAAAACTGTTCCTGTCAACCTGTTGAGGTATATAGACCAAACATGTTCATCCACTATGAGTATCGAGAGATCATGCAAAGATTCAAGAAGGAGAACAAGTGTGAGGGATGCTTGGTTAAGTGGAAAACCAGCAAATGTGAGTTTCAATCCACACTGTATCTCTCAGCACCAAAACCGTATCCCATAACTTGGTAAATCTGTGGCACTTTATTAAGAGATGTTAAACAGTGAGCCTCCCCTGGTTTCTAAGGTTTCATTAATCACCTACCATGGCCGGAGGCAACCTCTTTCTAAAGATCTAAGGCATCCAGGGAAATCCCTGCTTTGTAAACACTTGCTAAGGCTTTGGGGCCAGAGCATCAGCGTGATATCTACCTGGTAAGCTGCCGAGGCAAGTGGGGCACGAGAAGGGGCTGTTCTACCTAAGCTAGAGGCAGGGGACAGCCTCCACAGTTTACTCCATGCCTGCTTACCTCTAGGCTCCACCCCAGTTCGTTTTCAGCTTTCCAAAGGTGGATCATTGTTCCAGCGACATCAGAATGCACCCCAGGAAGACAATTCCAAGAAAGCATCTGCTTAAGAGGGTCAGTCTTGAAAGTTCTCATCACAAGAAAAAACAGTTGTAACGGTGTGTGGAGACGGATGTTAACTAGACTTACTGTGATGATCATTTCACGATATATACAAATTTCAAATCATTATATTATACACCCGAAACTAATAAAAGTTCATATGTCAATTATATGTCAATGTCTAAAAAAAAAGCATTTGTCCCTCATCATTTCATGTAGATTTCCTTTCTTTCTCCTCCTCCTAGAAGTTATTCCCCTAAAGAGATAGCCTCATACACATCCCTGAGCTTGCAATTTGTTCTTAACCCATATCAGAGCCCCCTCCATGACGGAGCTTCTGGAAATGGGTTTCACCAATAATGACACTCCATATAAAGACTTGCAGTAGTGACTTGAAACAATAAAATTTGGTTTCCCCCAAACACGAGTAGTAACTTCGCTTTTAAACCAACCCTCATACATAAAACAATTGGAGTAGTGTGGAGCTTCCTGAGAACTATTGTTTTCCACGTAGAGTCAAGTCATGATCCTTCTGGAAGGTACAGCAGAAAAAAACAAATCAGCAAACTAGCCACAATCATAGATTTTTCACATCCCTGCAAATTGATATCTAGCCCTCAGGCTGAGAAATATTCTGTAGAAGAGCAGCCGTTCTTATAATCTTCTTTGCATAAAGAGTTCAGTTCACGCACAAAAGATAACAGGTGGGCACTTTCACTCTAATTTTCTCGTTCATGGGAGACAGTTTCAAAACCCTTCTTTACCAAAGTCTTTCTTCCCGATATTTATCTGACGTGAATGTCAGGAATAGATTAATTAATGTAGGAACCTCAAGGAGATCTCAAGGGACAACAGTATCTGGAATATCTGAGGCTCCTGCTGGCCACCCTGCCTGGTAAGGATGCTGAGAGTCCTGTTAGCGGCAAGCATCATTAGACATTCCCTGTACACTTCGAATCATTTTCATTCAGGCAGAGGGAGAGGGCCTTTCAGAAGGACAGACCACTGATTCCCTGTAATTTAAAGGAGAGAGACACATCATGCAGCTCTCTCATTTGAATTATGACTCAGAGATAAGCATTTCCTCTCTGCGATAAGAGTGGAGGCCCATAATAGCCATAGAACTATTTTCCTGAAAGAGTTCTCATTTGCATGCTTAGCAGCTGCTAGGAGAGACATGAGCAGCTGGCTGCGGTCTAAAGTGAGCTGGACTCGCAAGCGTAAAGGGAAGACTTGGAGGTGCCGTCACTGGGGAAGCTGGCCACTGTTGAGACGCCAACATTAGTTATGCTGTCAATCTCCACTAGTCCCAGGGTCCTGCTGAGACCCAAATGAAGCTAGACTGGGAACATTGTTAAGCATGCCATCTGAGAGGGAGAGTCACACATGTCAGCCGTTTAGGGGGACAACCTTTTCCTACTTGAAAACCAGAGCAGCCAGTGGAAAGGGAATTATTTTGTAATGACATCAGCTATGTGTAGACTTCAGACTTGAAAACAGAGTAGCTCTCTCACTTGTGTGTCCAGTCAGGACGTCAGAGTGAGTCCTGTGTACTCAGGTGCAGGGTGTCCCGAGAGAGCCTGAGGGCATGAGGGACCCAAGACACCCAGCATCACAGCTGCATCACTACAGAGTCCAAGTGATTCGATGCTGCCTTTTCTTCCTTTTTCTCCTGTCTGCCCTCCAGTGGGAAAAGGGCAGAATAGACCCCTGACAAAATAAAAAAGGGCAAGTGTGGATCTTCAAGGAGGGAGGAGCCTGCCAAAATACTGGCAAGGAGAGTACTGGTCAGAGATGGGGTCACGGGAAATAAAAACATCAAAAAAACAAAGGGGTCATTATATAAAAATATCAAAATTCCTAAAACATATTAATGGAAAAGGTTTGGAATTATAAAGTAATCATGCGTTATTCTACGCAGTGGTTCCAAACCGATAGCTGGGTACTTTGTGGTTTTACAAAGTGCTACAATGTTAGTTATCCTATTTGATTCTCATAACAAAGGCCTATGTGAGACGACAGTTGTGATGGTTAATTTCATGTATCAACTTGACTGGGCCACAGGGTGCCCAGATATTTGGTCAAACGTTATTCTGGGTGTTTCTTTCAGAGTGTTTTTGTCTGAGATTAACATTTACATTGGTAGACTGAGTAAAGCAGATTGCTCTCCCTAGTATGGGTGGGCCTCAACCAGTCTGTTGAAGGTCTGAAGAGAACAAAAATCCTACCTTGAATAAGAGGGAATACCTCCTGCCTGCCTGCTTTCAAACTGAGACATTGGCTTTTTCCTGCCTCTAGATTTGGACTGAGACGTGGATCCTTCCTGGGTCTTGAGCCTGCCGGGCTTTAGAATGAAACTATACCATCAGTTCCCCTGGGTCTCCAGCTTGCTGTCTCACTCTGAAGACCTTGGGACTTGACATCCTCTATAACTGTATGAGTCAGTTCCTTATACTATGATATATTATACAACCAAGAGGATGTACTATATATATGTGTATGTATATATATGTACTATAGATATGTATATATAATACATCATATTGGCTGTCTTTCTCTGAAGAGCCCTGGTGAATACAATAATATTACCACCGTTTTATAAATAAATAAACTGGGCTCTAGAGAGATTTAATGACCATCACAAGGTCACAGGAGAGTTAACAGCAAAGAAGAGCTTGAACGCTGGTCTTCTGACTTGAAGCTCTGTCGACTTGTTCTTCCCTGCAGCTGGGATAAGATCATGGTTAAATATAGAATCCATAGCTTTATCTATCAATCAATAGACTTTAGTTTTTGAAACAGTTTTAGATTTACAGAGGAATTGATCAGATAGTACTGAGAGCTCCCATCTACCTCTCACACCCAGTTTCCCCCATTATTAACATCTTACGTTAGTATGTGACATGTGCTACAACTAACGAAGTAACAGTAATTTGTTGTTATTATTACCTGAAGTCCATACTTTATTCCAATTCCTTAGTTTTACCTACTGCGTTTTTTCTGTTCTTGGATCCCATCTAGGACACCACAATACATTTAGTCGCTGTCCTATCTCCTTAGGCTCCTTTAGACTGACAGTTGCTCAGACTATCCTTGTTTTAGATGACTTTGACAATTTCAGAAGTACTGGTCAGGGATTTTGTAGGATGCACCACCCCGCAGCGGTCTGGTGTTTTCTCGTGATTAGACTGAGGTAATGGGTTTGGGGGAGGAAGATCACAGAGGTAAAGTGCCACTTTCAGCACTTCGTATCAAGTGTGCATACAATCAACATGGTCTATACTGTTGATGTCAACCTTGATCACCTGGCTGAGGTAGTACTTGTCAGGTTTCTACACTGTGAAGTAACCCCTTTTTCCCCCCTCTTCCCATACTGTATTCTTTAGAAGGAAGTCGCTATGCACGATTAAGGAGTGGGGAGCTATGCTCCTGTAGGGTGGAATATCTACATAATTTATATGGAATTCTTATGCTCAGGAGAATGGTCTCTTCTCCCCATTTATTAATGCATCAGTGATTTGGGGGGGCATGGATATATATACATTATAAATACATTATAATATATAGTATATATATTGTACTTTGGTTGTTTATTTTTTGTTTGTTTGTTTGTTTTGCATTATGCGGGCCTCTCACTGCTGTGGCCTCTCCCGTTGTGGAGCACGGGCTCCGGATGCACAGGCTCAGCGGCCATGGCTCACGGGCCCAGCCGCTCCGCAGCATGTGGGATCTTCCCGAATCCGTGTCCCCTGCATCGGCAGGCAGACTCTCAACCACTGCGCCACCGGGGAAGCCCGTACTTTGGTTTTTGATCCAATGTTACTTTATTTTGTCACTCAAATTGTTCCTGCTTTCGCCATTGGGAGCTCTTTCAGTTCACTCCTGGGTCCCTTTAACATACTCCACCAATGGTTCCCCAACAATGAGTTAACATTTTGTTTTGCTTTTACTTGGGCACGTCCTCACTTTCTGGCACTACAAGATACTTCCAGTTCATTTGGATATTTCCTGTCCCAGTCCTAGAATCAGCCATTTCTCCAAGGAGCCCTGGTTCCTCTTACTGGAGAGTGATATTAGAAACCAAAATCTGGGCACTTGGTGTGCTCATGGCTACTGGCCTTCTTAGAGGACAGAGCAAAGAAATATATGTGTATTTTCTACTATGTACAAACATTTCTATATGTAAATATCTATAGCTACATCAAGTTACACATTAGTTAAACATTAGTTCTAACTGATATCTCCAACTCTAATCCACATGAATTATTCTTCTTTTAAATTTTTAATAAGATATAATTGACAGGACTTCCCTGGTGGCACAGTGGTTGGAAATCTGCCTGCCAATGTGGGGGAGACGGGTTTGAGCCCTGGTCTGGGAAAATCCCACATGCTGTGGAGCAGCTAAACTCGTGCACCACAACTACTGAGCCTGTGCTCTAGAGCCCACAGGCCACAACTACTGAAGCCCGCACGCCCTAGAGCCCACATACCGCAACTACTGAGCCCACATGCTGCAACTACTGAAGCCTGCATGCTCTAGGGCCCATATGCCACAACTACTGAGCCCACACGCTGCAACTACTGAAGCCTGCATGCCTAGAGCCCATGCTTCGTAAAAAGAGAAGCCACTGCAATGAGAAGCCCGCACACCACAACGAAGAGTAGCCCCAGCTCACCACAACTAGAGAAAGTCTGCAAGCAGCAACAAAGACCCAACACAGCCAAAAAAAAAAAAAGATATAATTGACATATAACATTACCTTATTTTCAAGCATACAACATAATGATTTGATATTTCTATATATCGTGAAATGATCATCACAATAAATCCAGGTAACATCCATCAACACACAGTTACAATTTTTCTCTTGTGATGAGAACTTTTAAGATCCACTCTATTAGTAACTTTCAAATACACAATACAGTATTGTTAACTATGGTCACCTTGCTGTACATTATATCCCCAGGATTTGTTTATTTTATAACCAGAATTTTGTACCTTTAGATCACCGCACCGTTGTTTAGCTGTAAATTTCCATTCCAACAGTGAGAAACCTTGATCCCACCATCCACCATGCATTTTGCTTAATTGTTTTACTCCACTATACATGTATAGCAGTATCAGAATTGTTAACCCGTACCTTTGTGGAAAACAGCTTTATCAACTAGAATACATCTCTTATGTGCAGTTCCTTTTGCCTTTAGTCTTACAGACTCCATTAATTTCCAAAGTTACTTAGTTCAGCATCTTCCTCCCATCCCCTTCAGTGAGTTGTTTCATATATTTATAATATAATTAGATTTTCTTTTATGGGATACATTCTTTCCTGGAATCCTCTAACACCCTGAATTAGTTTTAAATTTGTATACATTACGGTTCACTCTTGTGCTGTAAATTTCTTCGGGTTTTGACAAATGCATCATGTCATATTTAGTATTACAATATCCTACAGAACGTTTCGACACCTTAAAATAGGCACTTCTTGCCTTCCTGGTTTGTCTTGCCCCCTGCTCCAGACTTAGAAGCCAGCAATAGAGAGGAGAGACTGGATAAGAAGTTTACTATTTTCCCCATAACCTCCTTCCTTACGCACTAAGTGAGACATTTGGCCACTCTTGGGTTGGCCTGGGCTTGGGTGAAAAGGAAAGAACACAGTATTCTGTGGCCAGTACAGCTGTGATGGACATTGAGCCTTCTGGATGTGTCCCATTGCAAAAGTGCCAAATCTGCCATGAGATACTGGGAAGGGTCTTCAGAGAACCAGTTCCATGCTGGGGGTGGGGTCCTCCTACCTGCAGTTCCCCTGCCACAAATGATGTCTCTTCCAACTGTCCACTTCTGATGCGCCCTCAGCTCTTGGTTTTCTAGGGTTCTTCATGCTAGTGGGAGTTACCATACCCTTCCAAATGGTCCTCTTGAGTAGGATAAGAAGACAGATGCCTGCTTCTTTTTCAAGGAATCCACAGTAGACCCACAGGAAATACATAGGCACACAGCCATGCCCACACCCCTCAAGACTGCAGGATGTTTCCAAGACCACCTTGACTTTGAGTTCATGTGGTACAACTCTAAGCTTTCCTGGGTATGAGTTAGATGCCTCACACGTTATATGAGTTAGATGTCCTCATATCCCCTACTTCCAAGGGATGTATAGAAAGCTCTCTAACTAGTTTTCTTAAAGCTTGACCTAAGGTGAGGGAAATCTCCACATCCATACCTGACTAACCTCCTCCCCTCCCCAGTCAAGATGAAGACAACATACAAGGCACATGGCCTGCTCCCTCCTCGTGAGGTCCTTGCTCCCCTTGCAGAGCCTGGAGGTGGGTGATGAAACTCCTTTCATGATCTCAGTGACATGGGTTTCTCTCAACCCCAAACAGCCACTCTCCAAACTTCAGAAGTCAGACAAGAAGAAAAGGTGAGGAGAAGCTAAAAAAGACACCAAAGTGGAGGCGTAGTTTTCCCCTAAAGAACTGAATATTCTTACCATCAAGCTTCCTAGAAAGAAATCAACCTTATGGCAGAAAATGAAGACTCAGGGGAGAGGAAATCTTTTCTGTGTTCTCTGGTCTTCAGGGCTGTTGGGACCAGAACTTTGAAGTGCAGACACCACAGAGCGCTCCCAGGGAGGGGGCGAGCTGGGCCCTAGCGTAGGATGCAGGGTGGCACCCAGGCCAAGGAGGGCCCTGCTCCTTTGTGGGAAAGGTAGTCTGTGTTTAGGGACCCTCAGAGAGGCGCTCATCTGATAAGATCTCCTAGCTCTTACTGAAGTGAATGACCCTTCTCGTATACCTAAACCTCTAACTTGTTATCAAAAGGAGCCTGGCCTTGGCTGTGCAGTGAGAAATCCAAAGACCTGTCCCTCACTTGGAAAGGAGCAGTAACGGAGAGCAATGACCTCTGTCTGCCCACTGCCTCCGTCTGAGGCAGGATCGGTGGTAGCAGCAGAGGGCACCAGCGAGCGTCACTGGCAGCAGAGACATGGCCGGACAGCAGGATGGGGAGGCAGGAGTGAAAGACACAAGCTGGCAGTGACCTAGTAACAAGTTCCCTTGAGACAACACCAGGAAGGGCTTTCAGTCATAGGCTGGGGAGATGCAGGCTGGAGGTCAGTCTCCATCTGCGTACAATGAGTAGAATTGTAGCCTTGTTTAGAAATGAGTGCAGGAAAAAAAAAAAAGAAAGAAATGAGTGCAGGGAGTCTCAGACCTACCAGTTATAGCAACAAAGCAATCAAGAACTTTAGGCCAGAGACCAAAGCTCTGTGGCCTCTATTAAGCTTGCAAAAGTGAAATGGCTGTTGTCTTCTGGCTGTCTTCTCTATGATGATCAGCAGTAAACTCTTAAAGCAAAAAGGGTTTCTGAGTTTGTCTTTGGGGCAGCAAAACAAGCTGGAAGGAGAGCTAAGGAGACAGACATCTCTGTCAATCAGTCTTTCAGGGAAAAGGATTCCAAAGTATAGGGAAGGTGGTGGCTTCATCACAGAAGAGGGGAAAGTGGCTGTCCTTAAGACAGAAAAGAGAGCAAGAAGAGGGGCCTGGACCTGAGAAGGCCCATATCTCCTTCAAGAAGGATTTTCTTTTAAAACACCCTCAGTGTGGAGAAAATGGAAACCTCCTACACTTTTGGTAGGAATGTAAATTTGTACAATCACTATGGAGAAAAGTATGGAGGTTCCTTTAAAAACTAAAAAGAAAACAACTATATGATCCAGCAATCCCAGCCCTGGACATATATCCAGAGAAAACCAAAATTTGAAAATATACATGCACCTTAATGTTCATTGAAGCACTATTTACAATAGCCAAGACATGGAAGCAACCTAAATGTCCATCCAAAGATGAATGGATAAAGGAGATATGGTACATATATACAATGGAATATTACTCAGCCATAAAAAGAATGAAATAATGCCATTTGCAGCAACATGGATGGACCTAGAGATTATCATACTAAGCGAAGTAAGCCAGACAGACAAAGACAAATATCATATGATATCACTTATAATTGGAATCTAAAATATGAACTTATTTACAAAACAGAAATAGACCCATAGACATAGAAAACAAACTTATGGTTACCAAAGGGGAAAGTGTGGGGAGGGATAAATTAGGAGTTTGGGATTAACATATACACACTACCGTATATAAAATAGATAAACAACAAGGACCTCCTTGTCCCTCCAAGCACAGGGAACTATACCTAATATTTTATAATAACCTATAAGGTAAAAGAATCTGAAATATATATATATATAACTGAATCACTGTGCTGTACACCTGAAACTAGCACAACATTGTAAATCAACTATACTTCAATTAAAAAAAAGAACAATTTCACTCCCCACAAAAAATTCTGGGTTTTACAATCTGGCACTCCAGATTTAGCCACCTACCTCTGAGGCTTATTAGCTATATGTCTTTGGGCAATTTGTCTTTGATCCTCAGTTTCCTCACCTTTAAAATGCAGCAAACACTGTGTCTGCCTACCGTTGGAGTATTGCAGAAATTAACTGAGATAAAACATGTAAAATACTTGGAACAGAGTAAGCACTCAATAAAAGGTAATTAAAAAAATTTTTTTTATTCTATTCAATATGCCCTAGCGATGACACTTACTTCCAGACCGTGCATTAACAGATGTTCTTAATGAAGATCTGAGATATCAAGAAAGAGTTAAGCTTTAAAAGTTTGGCACTTGAAGTCTTCAGCAGTTTTCCAGAAAATTCATCTATTTAGAAGGTTTTTTTTAATGACCATGAGCTCTTTGACAGCCCTCTCATCAAGAATTAGGGTCTCCATCCCTCTCTCCAGTGTCTTCTCAGGATTATAACTGCTTCCACAAATAGAGTATGACAGAAGTCATGCTCTAAGACTTGGATTGGGTCATCAAACCCTGTGAAGTTTACACCTACTTCTCTTGGGACGCTCTCTCTGGGGGAAGTCAGTGCCAGAAGAATCTGGAAATCTAGCTGTTCTGAAACCCCCATTCTGAGAGGTCACATTGTAGGCTATCAATCAACAGCCATGGCTGAATGACCAGCCCACAGACAGCATTAAAAGCCACCCTGTGATTGAGTCATCTTGGACACCCAGCCCAGCTGAACCTTCAGATGACAGCAACTTCAGCCAACCTCTTTTGACAACCACATGAGAGGTCCCAAGTGAGAGCTTCTAAGCCAGAAATGCCTTGCATTTCTGACTCATAATTTGATGAGCAAAGTAAAACTGTTGCCAGTTTACATCACTAAGTTCTGAGATAATTTTTAGACAAGCAAGAGCAGCAAGAACCCTTGTGTGGAACACCCCATTAGCCTGTGATGGATAGACTTGATGTGACAGTAGTCTCATCAGACCATAATGAAAATTCACCGACAAGATTAAGAATCCCACAAACGCAGTGTTTCCAGATTCTTCCCAAGTTTCCCTAATGCCTATTTGGTCAGTGCCATCAGAACCCTAAAATTAAAACAAGCATCATTCTCTCCCTATTTCTGCTACCTGCTTGATCAGTGTGATGTTAATGAACAGTAATTCTGTGTTCCTTATGTTTCTCCCAGTGCGATGAATGGCTCTCATCCCGCAAAGCTGGACAGAGCACCGGTGTCCACTGCAGGTGGGACTGTAGTCAGCAGGAGAGCCACAGACTGGCAGTCACGTGACTGCCTTCATCAACACAGCAGCCCCTCTGTCAGCGTCTGTCTGAGTGGAAAATAGACCATTGTTGGTAGAATTTGTAAGCTACCAATTTGCCCATGGGCACGCCTTTGAAGGGAGGAGGGTGAGGGTGGAGAGAAGAAATATAAATCCTATTTTTTAATCCTCTGGGGTTGAATGTATGTTTCACGGCTGTTAAGATTTTTGGGAGATAGAGAATGCCTGAGAAAAATACGATGACAAAGGGAGACTGTGCAAATTTGTCTCCATAGTAACTTCTCCAGTGAGAGTAACGGTTCTACCCAGCCGAGAAGGGGACGTAGTAAGACTAAAATATGCTCAAAACAAAAACTTTCATGACTTCATTTTTTTCCTTAAGTATTTAATTTTATGTAACTTGCTTGTTGCACGTATTATAACTCTTACCAGCAGAGAGTGTTTCCCCAGGATCCCGTTTCTGAGGAACTCATGAAATGCAGAACTACACTCTGATACATAATGAGGTATCGCACCCTATGAAAAGAAAAGAGTATAAAATGTATAATGTAAGTGCATCTTAGAGAGTCCAGCTCCAGGACCTAAAGTGATTCGCCCAATGTCATTCTTGATTGACTACTTGAAAGTTTACTTTGTACTCACTCTACTTACCTGAAAATGGGTCCACTGATGTCTTCCTATTTCACAGGGCTGTTGTGAAGATTGAGACAAAGTATATAAAACTTTTTGTGCCCATCTAAAACACAGAAGTAGTAGTAATAGTAGCAGCAACAGTAGTTACAGTAGAAGGAAAAGTAATATCATTTTAAATACTGACAGAACTAGAAGCCAGGTCTCCTGAGTACACCATAGGGTTTTTTCTACTGTCCCACCCATACTGGAGTCAGATCCTCTTAATGAAGATTTAACCCCACAGAATACATCCAACCAAAGACTTTGTTTCCTCCCAGTCAGACCCAGTCAGGGCTTAGATAACGTAACAAAAGTTATACGAATCAAAGTGTAGCGAGGTATCAACCCCATCTCCTGCAATCTGTTGGTTCTCAGAGTCTGTTCTATTGTTAGCAGTAATTATCTCTACTCATAGGGCATTTTAAACACTACAGCTGTTATGACCCAAGGAGTGACAAATGGATTGGGACAAAAAAGAAAGAGAAGGTGAATTCCGATGAAAGCATACTTTTGGCCAACACTGAAGACCTAAACTTTATATTTAAAGTAATTTTAAAATAAATAAATAAATAGATATATTTTAAATAAATTTTTTTGTCTTAGGTTTTTATACTACAATAAATACAATATTGGGCTTCAAAGTACTCACCATGGTAGGCTGTGGTTTGAGGGTCAAACATTTTAGCGCTTGTACCTTAAAACTGACTTCAGAACTGGAAGTTAAGTTCTGTAATGTTAAAGTTTAGGACTCTTAATGACCAAAATTGTGTTCTCTCTCCTATTCCCTCAAATCATTCACCAAATGTGTCTACGAATTGCTTTCAGTTGTTTCCAAAAATCACAGTTGCCCTCAAAAGATAAAAAGTCATCAGCACTGAAGATAAGTAAAAACATGCAGTTAACTGAATGCAGTTAATTCCTACGGGAGCTTGAAACTTCCCTGGGCAATAAAGATATTGCAGGAATAAATCCAAGACGATTACTTTGAAGTAGAGAAAAACCTGGACTAAAGGTCCTAGTATATTTGCTTTAAAAAATTAATTATACTACTTTGTAGTTAATACTTGACTCGTTCACTTATCAAGTTGTTCATTCAACAAATACTGATTTTCACCCTTGCTATATAGGTACTGGATTATTAAGCTAAATATAAGACAGTCTTATCTATATGCTTTCCAGACTTGAATTTCTATCCCCAAACTTTCCTTGTTTTTAGGCCCATATGTGTCTTCTGGAGCCTCCACCTTGATGTTCCATAGACTCTTCAGATTTTACATACAAAAAAAGCTTCTTTTTGTTTTTCCAGTTAACCACCAGTACACGAACCTGTTCTTACCAATAGGAAATCCAGACGTTCCTTCTTAAGACCCACATTTACTATGATTCTTTGATATCCTAGACCGTTTTTCAGACGCGAGGGGTCCATGTGACTTCCAAAAGCCAAACAGAGAGAGAACTGTAAGGAGCCATTTGCCCACTGACACCACCACCTCAAATATAGTCACAGAATGAATGCTGGTCCCATACAGGTCAGTGGTGACTCTGAGTGATGCTCTTGGACACCTAGACCATGTTCTATGCACCAAGGTGATGTTCCTGGCTTAGGTTAGGGTTACAGCTTGCTTCGCTGTACCCTCCCCTGCTCACCAAGTTTCTAAAGCAGGACACCATCCCAGCACGGCCTGCCAAGGTCTGCTGGCCTCAGCTACACTCTGGTTCTCTCACATGTACACCCTTAGGGGGCCCAGACTCCCCTTCTCTTGTGGTGTTTCTCTGTGCTGTGCTTTGTGTCTTTTACTTTTCTTTCCTTTGTATTAGAAGAGGGTCTGAAAAATGCTAGTATATCAGTACTCTGACCGACACACTTTATCACTGCAATGAATAAAGTCTAATCCCTATCATCAAGAAACCAGAGTTTAGAGGACACCACGGACAATCAAAACGACAGATGAACATGCCAGGTGCTTCCGCAAATAAGGGGTTGTGAGAATCAGAGGAAGGATATCTACCAGGATTTCTACCGCTGAAGAATTTTCCGGAGGCCTGACTCTATATTGCTCTTTTTTTGGCTCAGACCTTTAAGCTTGTGGTCTTTGAGCAAGGCAGTTTTAGGAAAATATTCCGATACATTAGAGTATTTCTCTAAGCCAGCAAACTTAAAGAGATTCCTGCAGCGTCTGAAGAGATAAAACGGCTGCTGTCACCTTGCTCTCCCTTTTTCTGGAGCCCTCAGTGTTCCCATTTCTAGTTCTGTTCTTTTCCCTGTGAAATAATTTAATCCTACACGTGCAAAAATGACTTGTCAAAAACCTAGCACGTGTAGGGCTGAGAGCTGCTGCAGGAGATTATACACAAGCAGAGGAGCTACCAGTTATACACAGCGAGTGGATTAAAATTTCTGTAGCCTCCAATAAAGAAGTTAAAAAAATTTAAAAATAAATTTCAAAAATTTCACTAGCTATAAGCAGCCTCTGAATCAGCAAATTCTGAATGATCAGCTGTCAGGTGGCGGAACGCTGGTGAACTGGGGGAGCACAGACATCTGCATAAATGACTCCGGTCTGGGTAGACACCAACGTTGATACCACGTTAGAAAGGAAAGCATTCATTTTGTTTATTTTGATCTCCATGTGCTGAGCTTTACTCCTTGGGTCACAATCAGATTTTTAGAACATGAGTAGCTTAGGCTTAACACACACACACACACAAAGACACCAGGATCTCTCCCTCACCACCTTCCGAGGTTCCAGAAGACCCCGTTCAGTATCTTTAGGAAGGTAGGAAACAGCAACCTCCATTCACCCAGCCACAAGAAGGGAAGCTCAGTACAAAACTACCATGTTCCAGGTAGCTGCTATGGTTTGGGAAATGTTGCAGGGATAAGAAACGTGGGGGAAGAGGGAAGATGGGCAATCAGAGACAAGCTAGAAGTAACAGAGACAAGAAAAGAGAAGCAAGAAAAAGGAAGTAAGAAATAGAAGCAAGAAAGAGGAATCAACAACAAAGAAAGAAAAGCAAGTAATTATAAAGAAAACAGAAATGAGAAAAGGGAACTAAAGAAGACAGCAAAAACTGGAAGCAAGAAAGGGAAGAAATGTAAGAAAGAAAGAAAAGAAAGCAAGAAAAGGGAAGCAAAAGCACAGAGGCAAAGACAAAAAGACAAGAAAATTAAAGTAAGAAAAGGGACATGAGAAAAGGGAAGGGAGAAAACAGGAGCATAAAGGAGATCATGACAGGGATGTAAGAAAGGAAGCCAGGAAAAGAGAAGAAAGGAAGGGGAAAAGAAAAGGACAAGGAGAAAAGGAAGTTAAAAATGAAAGCAAGAAAAGAGGACAAAATTGGGAAGGAAGACTAGAGATGCAAGGAAAGGGGATAAAAAAGGAAGTTAGAAAGGAAAGCATGAGAGAGAAGCAAGTAGGGGAAGAAAGGAAGATAGAAAGGGAAGCAAGGTAATCAGCTTCCAAGTTTGAAATCTCCACCCCACCTCCTACCCCCTGCCACTCCTTACATTTCACACTGAACCCTGGCTCCAGGAGACAGATTTGAGAGCTTTGCTTCGTATTTCTTCCTGGTTGATCTCACAATAAAACTCTTCTCAAAACCCAGTGCCATAGTATTGGACTCTCTGGGCCTAGGGCAGGGAGCCCTTGCCTGGTAAGAGGAGAGAAGGATGAAGGAAAGAGGGAGGAAGGGAGGATATTTCCACTGCCATTTGCGTGCTCACTTCTAAACGAGCGTTCTCCCCAGCTTCACAAGTTCCTGGGGCCCAAACTCAACTGCACAAGAATTAGACAGAAATCAGAGAGGAAGAGAGAGCACAAGGAAAGACAAAAGTGCGCTGTTTCCGTGCCCAGGGCAGTGTATAGAATGGGCTTGTCCTGCCTGAGGCCAGAGAGAAATCCAGTTTAGAGAAGGATTTTTGTAAGGAGAGCCAGATCTAGCAACTCCATACAGTGGAATCTTTGTTACTCACAGCATGAAAGAATGAAGGAATTTACTGTGTCCATTCATGTTTCTCCAGGCCATCAAAGCTCTGCCCCTTCCCCCCAACCTCAGAGGACGCAAAGGGGCCCAGCTATGCTTGGCAGACTTCGAGAGAAAATCATTTGTTGTTTACTCCAAAGCTGCGGTGGCTTATGAAGAGTTTGAAGGTGTTCCTCAAGATGTAAAAGATAAGTGTGGTATTATTTTTGCCCTACTATGAAGCACCTGGTCACCCTCAACCTCTTGCATTCCCATGAAAAGAAACCAAAAACACTTTTTACACAGTGCTAGCCCCCAAAGTGCTAGTGGAGTTGAGTGGGAGTATTACTCTCTTTCTAATGTGAAGGTCTGTGTTATCGAAGGATTCCAGCTGTGGTTTCTGGTAGCCTCTGGAATGTTCTGCCTCACTGCTTTCTGAGTCTCGGGTATGAGGATACCATCTCTACCAAGTGGAGGAAAAGCAAACACACTATGCTCTGCTCATAAAAGAAACAGAAAGGGGTGCATGAAAAACCTTATTTCTTCAGTGCAGCATGGAGGGTTTTAATGACTTTATCCCTGCAGATAAATGAGCATTGCATCCTCCCCATCACACATGAAGCCTGGCACAGAATTGGGGGCTGTAGATGTCTGCTCTAAACTGAAGCAGTGTGGGGCATGGGAAAGCACTCAGGACTGGCCTGTGTTTTCCCTCTGCTTTGACAATAACCCAAGGTCAGTGACCAGGCAAGTCACCGAACGATGGTTGTCAGTTTCTTCATCAGTGAAATCAAGGAACTGATTTCATTTGGGGTCTCAAAATGAAGCTGAATCTGGCCAGCAGTTTTGCCATGTTTGCTGCATGCCACGTGTGCTGCATCCCATCAGCTCTGCCTGGCTTGTGACATCTCCTGGGCTGGCCCATCTGAAGGTTTTTACTGAGATCATGCAGTGCTCATTTCCCCAAGTGAAAAACAAGCAGGGCGGCATCGTGCCATTCCCCTTCCCACCTCTGTGACCTGCTTTCCGCAGTCCCCTTTGGGGACTTCACTTCTGTTCATCTCTTATATGTCGGGGTTCCTCATCCCAGTCTATCTAACACATCCTGGGTGCTTGCTTCAACTCCCAATGTTTCCAGGGCTGAGCGGTCATGACTCTTCAGCCCACATTTTACCCTTAGTCTGCCCTATTTTTCCCCCGAGCATCTTTATTTAGATGCTCCAAAAGCATCTCAATCTCAACATGTCCAAAACTAACCCACATTTTCTCTCCTTGCTCTCGACCAGCTCCACACCTAGCTGCTCTCACTCACCACTCCTCTTCCAACCTCTGAACTTTGCTGTCCCATTTGCTTGGGATACCCACTTCCAAACTCCTACTCATCCTTCAAATACCAGCTTGCATTTGTGACTGAGCCAAACTTGAGTCTTCTCACCCGTGCACAGTAAAGTCAATCTACTGACACCAGGCTGTGGTGAAGGAAAGTGCAGCATTCACTGCAGGGCACCCAGCAAGGAGTCCGGGTAGCTAGGGCTCAAAAGGCCTGAACTCCCCAACGGCTTTCAGGGAAGGGTTTATAAAGACAGGGTGAGGGAGGGGGTGGTCTGTGGGGCACATACACTTAACTTCTTCCACCTGGTAGGAGTTTCAGTATCTGCAAAACAGATCAAAGAATATGGCTCAGAATATTATCTATAGCCCTTGAGGAGGAACGAAAGGTCCTTGACTTTGTTTAATGGCTACTCTATTATTATTTTGTCCTGCTTGACTGTTTTCCTTTCTTTCTGCATTTTCTCAGTTCTCTGATAAAATTTACTCTTTGGAACTCAGGGAAGGCCTAGGAAGCTAAAGTTTTTCTACAAATAAGAGGCAAACAGAGGACATGGGGGATGGCGGTCTGTTCCAGGAAGGCACCATAGGGTCCTACTTGGTTACATTTCCTCAAAGAAGCTCTCTCTGCCCACCAAAACTGTGCTGCTCTGGGCTGTCACAGCACCCTGGATTTCTCCCTCTCTCCAACCACCTGTCAGCACATCTGAGCAGTCATAATGTATTCACCTGTCTACCCTCAGCTCCATAAAGCAAGCTCAGCATCTTGTCACCGTTGCTTCTCCTGTATTTAACACTGTACCTGGCCCAAAGGATAGTTGTGGAATAAGAAAACCAAATTAAAGGCAGATACTTGTGTCTCTCTCCTAAAAAATGTATAATCTACCTCTAAAGATCCTTTTCCTCATTTCTTTCTCCTAAGATTAGTCCTCAGGTCAGTGACCTGCCGTGATACTTTCTTTTCCAGTTATTACCTGGTGATGTAATTTACGCACTGAAGCAAAAACTCTTATCTGTGTGGATGCTTTTGCATTGAAGTCACTGCCTCTGTGACAGCAGGATGACCACTAAAAAATAACTGTTGGCCTAGCAATGGAGTAAAAGTTTACCATTTAATTCAACACCGAGTAGATCTGGTAGAATTAAATTCCACGGGAAAGCAGCCCTCCCTAGATGGACAGAACTTTCCGTGCCTGGGTAACACTCATATGTTTCCAGTATTACGAAAAGCGGGCCACCTTGCATGCTTGCAGAAGGTGGGCCTCCCATCTCTCTTATCTCCAGCTTCTGAGCCCTCAACATTCACTGCCACTTCAAACAAAACTGGTGTGGGCACTGTATTTTGTGTGTACAAGGACATATTTGCAATTCACCTGCATCTTTGACCTTGGCAACAGGGCTAGGTGGTTGAGGTGAAGATTAATGAGACAATTACTCTTACAAGGAGTATAAACAGCCTGCCTCAGCCGTGTGAGCAACAACCATGACATCCATTGCTCCTTAGGGTCGAGATGTTGCTCCTTGAATTCTGAGCAATGGAAAGTCAATGCAAAGTGTTCTTTGAGGTGATCACTTTTAATGGAGAAAAGTAAATTAAGATACAGCTTGATATCATGACAACAAACAGTTAACATTGAAGTCTCTTGTAAAACAGAAGGGTAGAGTAGAAAAACAAGCTCTCAGCACCACCACTGCTAGCTCCGGTGCTTGTATAAGTCTTTTATAGTCTCGGAACTTCAGTTTCCTCATCTGCTAAATGGAAATAGTTATTCATGAAAAGGAAAAGGATAACCAGTACTTACCATAAAAATCAGCTGCAGCCACTTTTGTATAATCAGGAATTCAAATCTGGGGTGATAGTTCTCTATTTAGGAAAATTACTTAATAAGCTTCCTTGAGAATCAAAGGTGAGAACTTCCGGAGGATTGTCTGAAGAGAGAAGGTTAAAAAAATTGGAAAAAGGAATTGTTCTGCAAATCAAAGGAAGAGAAAATTTAAGCCCAGAATAAAGGGCTGGAGCATCATCAGAAAGGAAAGATGGACACCTTGTAGGTAGCGAGAAGGCTCCGACAATACGGCAGCAAGTGAATAAGAAATCCCTTGCAGTGAAAAGTGCTTAGTAGTTTTCTATGAACAAGAAGATCTGAACGCAAGTTGAAGTGGTTTCCTACCTGCAGTGTAAATATCTTCCATTTCCCCCCAAACTTCAATAAAGTCGGCAATACACATCATTCTGGTATGAGTGGTAAATTGTCAGGACGAAGAAAGGCTGTTGACCGGATGACGCGCTGGCCCACAGCACTCTTGTGGGTCATACAGCATCCTGCAAGCAGACGGCAGCAGGGTAGACTGAGCAGGGGGCTGTAAACCTCCCTCACGAGGGCCCCCTTCTGAGGCAGAACTCATCTCTTAAACTCCTCTGTCCCGAGCTTGTCTCCCCTGGAAATTCATGAAACCATTGGGTGGCCCCTTCTGCACCACACAGAAAGGAGACTTGAGTCCTCTTATTTGGATGTTCAAGTGAAATGTGACCCCAGAAGGGTGGCTGACCCAGATGCATCTGGGCTTCAGAGCTGTCATAACCACCGCAAAGAGATGCAGTGAGGACCGTGAAATAAAAGATGTGAAAGTAGTTGGCAAATTTTACAATAACATACAAAGTAGGGTACTATTAGATCTGAATTATTAGATCTCAAGTCTGTGACCCTTTTCTTCCAAGCAAATGCAAAGCCACCAGATTTATAGTTCACTGGGGTTCATTAGAAAGGGTTGTAGTAAGTTATAGCTGACAATTGTTATGAGATTCAGATAACCATACAGGTGGCTTCCAAGTATACTTTATTAAATAAATGATCAGTAAGTATTTATTGAGAGATACCATGGAGGGATGGATACAAAAGGAGTACCAGTATATAGTCCCTGAGCACAGATATTATAATGAAGAATTAAATCAACAGAAACTTAAAGATCAAGAAAAGAATCTATCAAATCTGGGTTCCCAGCCCAACCCTAGCACAGACTAACCATAACCTTGAACAAATCACCTAGCCTCTTTGGGCTTCTCGTCCTCAACTGGAAAATAAAAATAAATATATGGGCTCTGTCCTATCTGCCTGCCTGCACTGTTAAAAGGTTAGAAAGGGTTAATACATATGAAAATGCTTTAAAAACTATGAGATACTTGGAGAAATTCGTCATCGCTGTGAAGAAGTCTTTTTTGAGTGTTTATTTCTCGGTCGCTTGTATACCTGTTTGGTGTTAGGCAAACTCTGCATTAGGCTGATGTTCTGCATAAAATGTCTGATCTCTTTAAAAACACTCAGAGATAAATCATTCACCCAGCATCCTCCGAAGGGATGGGTTCTGCTCCCTCCCATACGCTGGAAAACAGAAGGGCGGAGAGCAGCCTAGAGGGAGAAGTGATTCAGCTCAGGATCACCTCTGATTGTTTTCATGTGGATAAGAACGGGAAGAGAATACAAAATACCAGAAAACAGTAACTGCGTGGGTTAGCATAATGAGATGGCGAGTCCCTTTTTTATGTCTTCAAGGTTTCCTTTTTGCGGCTGTAACAGTCTTGGGCCACATATACAAATAAGGAAGAAAAATAGATACTCTTTGTAACCCTTTTCAGTCTACAGAGCATTTCCACATATAGCAATTCGATTCTCACTACCACTCTGAGAAGCCAAGAGGGTGCTGTTAATGGCAGCATTTTACAGCTGAGGAAACTGAGGCTTGGAGAGAGAACACAGTCTGCAGAATCAATATATTCTTTCCATTACTGGGCTCTACCTCCCAGAAGAAAGAAAACGCTGCTCCAGGGAGGAGGTAAGAGGAGAGGCAGGGTCAAGCAAAGAGGTCGTCAGAAGACTATTCTAGAAAGAACCAAGGTGAGGCTGTGGCTCAAGACAAGATGGCTTCGGGCTCTGAAAGCAGTGGTGAAGATGGCCAGAGACATGTAAGATGATGTTGATCTTGCCTTTTTTTTTTTGCGGTACACGGGCCTCTCACTGCTGTGACCTCTCCCATTGCGGAGCACAGGCTCCGGAGCACAGGCTCAGCGGCCATGGCTCACGGGCCCAGCCACTCCGCGGTATGTGGGATCTTCCCGGACCGGGGCACGAACCCGCGTCCCCTGCATCGGCAGGCAGACTCCCAACCACTGCGCCACCAGGGAAGCCCTGATCTTGCCTTTGAGAAGCAGTCTTTGTCTATTCATGAATGCAAAAGGGAGAGACCCTTTGTACGCCCTCAAGAGGAGAAACCAAGCCTCAGCGCAAACAGACATGGTAGGGGTGGGTGGGGCACTGGGATTTCCCAGCTAAACATTCCTGGAAGTCACAAGACTTTTTATTGTAATTTTGTAACCATGCAGGACTCTACGGGGCCTTCCCAGAGCAGACCCCCTCCACCCATGTCCTCTGCCTGCCTCCTGTCTGTGAAAAACTTTAGCCTCCTAGGCCTTTCCCGAGCTCCAAAGAACAAATTTAATCAGAGAAGTGAGAAATGCAGAAAGAAAGGAAAACGGTCAAGCAAGACAAAATGATAATAGTTTAGCCATTATACAAAGCCAAGGACCTTTAGTTCCTCCTCAAGGGCTATAGATGATATTCTGAGTCATGTCGTTCGAGCTGTTTTGCAGATACTGAAACTCCCACCAGGTGGGAGAAGTTAACTGTATGCTCCCCACAAGCACGCAGACCCCAGACCGGCTGGAAGCAGAAGGTTGATGACGCTGACTCCCAATTACCTCACCTCCAACCAATCAGAAGAACGCCCATGAGCTGATCACACACCCCACAAACCCCCTTCCTCACCCTGTCTTTATAAACCTTTCAAAATCCGCCTGCCAACGCAGGGAACACGGGTTCGAGCCCTGGTCCAGGAAGATCCCACATGCTGCAGAGCAACTAAGTCCATGCGCCACAACTACTGAGCCTGCGCTCTAGAGGCCGAGAGCCACAACTACTGAGCCCACGTGCCACAACTACTGAAGCCCACGTGCCTAGAGCCCGTGCTCCGCAACAAGAGAAGCCACAGCAATGAGAAGCCCGCGCACCGCAACAGAGTAGCCTCCACTCGCCACAACTAGAGAAAGCCCGTGTGCAGCGACGAAGACCCAACACAGCCAAAAATAAATAAATAAAATTAATTAATTAAAAAAAAAAGAAGCCACAAGAAGCAGCTGTGAGGGCTCAGAGCGGGAGGTCTGGGGTAAGTCCCCTCCACCTGGGTGATTCACAGTCCTCCAGCAGGGGGGCACTTCCACGCATAAGTCCAAAACTGGAGGTCTCTGAGTCTAGTGCTGAAGCAGGGGAAGCAGGGGAAGCCTCCTCCCCGGCCTGTTGCCTCCAACAGACTCAGCTCTGTGCCTGTCACACTGAAGACCTGAAATCTAAGTTATTTGAGAAATGTGTGACTGGATCAAGTCTGCATCTCAGAGGTTACTGGTAGGAGTGCACCTTGGTACAACTTCTGGAGACAGAAACTGGCCGTAGCTAGCAAAACCACTGAAGAATATAGACCTGCCCCATCGCTCCCACTTCTTGGAATTTACCTTATAGACATAACTGCATAGGTACAAGATGACATGAGGTTATCCATTGCAGTTTTGTTTATACCAAAGATTGGAAATAATCCAACGTTTCTTAAGCGAAGACTAGTTGAATAGTTTATGGTTAAATCATTTGAATAGCTAACGACTAGTGAAATAGCTAAAACAGCCAAAGAATGGAATACTGGGCAACCATTTTATTAAAAAAGAAGAAAAATACGATGCTTTCTATGTACTAATATGGAAAATTTTCCAAAAACTGAAATGAAAAAAAGCGATGTACCAAACAGTCTGTGGAGTATGTTACCTTTCCTGTGTGAAAGCAGCGAAGATAAAAATCTGTATTCATATTTGCTCCATGTGCTTTTCAAACTCCCCCTCCCCCCGCCCCCACACACACTAAAAGATGATACAAATGGTTACCTATTTGGGACAGTGTGGGAGGATGAGGCAGATGGGGGATAAAGACAGGGTGGAAGAAACCCTTTTCACAGTCACCTTTATTGTTCTGCATTTTGAACCAAGTGGACATGGTACCATTTAAAACAATCATTTCTTTTTAAATGTCAAGTCAGGAGGCAGAGGCATCAGTGGGCCTGGGGGTGAGAACAACATGGGTAGAAGTGGGAAGCCCTGAAGGCTGACAGTACAGGATGCCGTGTTCTCCTGAGACTTCATGTTTTCACACGTAAGAACCGCGAAAGGTGCCACCTAACACACAGCCCAGTTCACTTCGAGGAGCCTGAGGGACAGGGGAGAGCCCAGAAACAAATGTAACAAATTCCTTTAGGACACCCCTATCCCTCAGGACTTGGAATATTTACACAAATAATTCCATTGAATTTGAGGGAAGCAAAAGATGTAGCATTGAAAGTATCGTGTTTGTGCATAAATATAATGTGACTTTTTAAAAGATCGTTTCAAAGACATTTCTCGCCTTGTGACTCTCCTTGTCCCTGGGACTTCCGGACCATGGGTCTCGGTGCTTCAGTGTGGGCTACCAACAGAGAAAAGTCACAATGGATTTTAGTTTGGCCAGAAACTGGAAAGCCAGCATTATTCAAAAAGAAAGACGTATCTAGATGTTTTCAGCCTATCAGGAATGAAGACTGGAAGACCCAGATGATAGAATTTCTTCAGTGATTGTGGCAAGGAAGAGAGAGAGAGACAAGGATGGCAAAGTATCTTCATTTTTGATACTTCTCTGGAAGTCGCAGGCAGCCTAGAAACCTCCAGATGGGTGCGGAGGACACAGGGAGAAAGACATGAGAGCCAGTGGCGGCTCCTACAGGTGCAGTGGAAAAAGCATCCATAAGAAGTCCCCTGTTACGGTCTGAATTGTGTTCCCCCCATAAATTCAGATATTGAAGCCCTAACGGCCAATGTGCCAGTATTTGGAATGAGGACCTTTAAGGGGGTAATTAAGGTCACTCCCAGAGTCCTCAAAAGAAGAGGAAGAGACCTCAGGGCTGTACACACACAGAGAAGAGTTCATATGAAGACACAGTGAGAAGGTGGCCATCTGCAAGCCAAGGAGAGAGGTCTCACCAGGAACCAACCCTACCAGCACCTTGACCTTGGACTTCCAGCCTCCAGAACTCTGAAGAAATAAATTTCTTCCATTTAAGCCACTCAGTCTGAGGGATTTTGTTATGGCAGCCTGAGCTGACTAAGACACCCCCAATAGCCTCTGAGACCACTGTTGGATGGGCTGCCCAGCTCCAATAGCAGGAGTTGGCTTCCTGTGACTTTCTGAGGCCCTAGTGGGGGTCTTGGAGATGTTGCAAGCACAGATGGCCCAGCAGAAGGCTGGGGTCTCTAACGATGTGTTGGAGCTTTGAAAACAGATGCAAAAGGTGGGAGCCAATGACTGCAGCATGAACACCAGCCCATCAACCTATCTGGACAACCTCATCAGTTCCTTGTCGGTGGTACCAGTCCCAGACGTGCCAGTCCTGCCTCACTGCACCAGAGGCCAGGGAGCCCCCAGAGGATGCTCTGTGGATGCAGAAGTACCCATCTTCCCTCCACTGCCCTCGGGTCACCTAAGCCACACCCCTCTCTCCATATACCCAAAGGCCATGTGGTTCAAGGTGGGGAGGGGCAGAAAAGGAAAGGCAGCATTTACCCCAAAGGAACAAAATTACCTGGAGAGACTGTTCAAACTATAAGCTCAGAATAAGGCTTCCAGATTAGACTAAATTGAGTCCCTTCTGGGCTCCCCGCCTCCCATAGGAAGGGGCCTCATAGGGAAATCCTATCAGTAACAGGCAGAATAAGGAGAACACATTTTTCTGCACCCCCGAGTGTGCTAAGAGTCATCCATTACTAAACATCTTTATGAGCACATACATCTATGTGTGTGTGTGCATGTACATATTTTATATGAGACCATCTAGTGCCTTACAAGTGGGCACTCCATTCAAAGGAAGGGTGAAATGCTACCTAAATTTCAGCAAAAAATTTCTCCCTGATTAAGAATTGCCCTGGGACGCCTCTGATAGCACTTTTCCATGTTATGTCCAAAGCATTGACCCTCTGGTCACATGTCTGATAAAATACAGCTCGAGGATACGCTCACCCTTCCAACCTGGCAACACTACCCCTCTCATCTCCATGAACACCTTTCCTGACCCTTAACAGTGGAAAATCTCATTCCCTTGGGGCTACCCTGCCCATACACTGAAGACAAATGAATGGGCTTCCTTATCTTACTTAAGGGTTTACCTTTCCCACAACACGCTACACTATTGCTGGACACAAAGGACATGATGGCTCAAGAACCTCACTGCAGGTCAAAGCGGAGAAAACAGATTGGGTGTTTAGATCCCCCCATGTTGCCATTTCTTTTGGTTTTGCTTTTTCAAAGCAACTGCGTGTGGTAAAGCATGCAATCCAAAACAAAACAAAATAGAAAGGTCTTTTTAAAAAAAGATTTTTGTCTTTTAAGTTCTCAACAAGTATTTATGGGCCCCTATATCAAATGGGGGAGGCAGACAACCCCAGAGTCCCAGGCACCTCCGCAGGGTCTGGCCCCGGCTCAGACCTCAGGAGGACACCTGTGTTCTCTGAAGGGGTCAGGTCCCAGTAAGCACAGTGGGAAATTCACAAGGTACCAGAAACTAGAGAGGTCCTAGTGTGGGAACTGAGGGGGAGGGTCAAAGCCAGCAGACAGTAACAGGAGAAAGGACGATGGGATTAAAAAAAAAAAAAACGACCTCCTAAAAAGCAAGGGGAAATAAATGTGGTGTAGGGAAGGAAGAGGGTACAAAGTGGGTCAAGATGAGTTCCGGGTGAGTTTCAAAAGCCCTGGCATGTGGTCTTTCTGCTTTGTTTTTGCCTGGGTTTGTTCTTCTCCCTGTACCGGGACACGACCTTCCAGTGACCTTCCAATCTAGGGGCACACAGAGTGTTGACCTACAGGATGAAAGCTTGCTATGGGGACTTCCCTGGCCATCCAGTGGACTCCACGCTTCCAGTGCAGGGGGCACGGGTTCGATCCCTGGTTGGGGAACAAAGATCCCGCATGCCACATGGTGCGTCCAATAAGTAAGTAAGTAAATAAATAAATAAAAGTTTGCTATGCAAGGCAGCCTCGCAAGAGTACCAGGAAAGGGGCAGGGATGATGATTTACAGGTACCCAGAAGGGAGGAGCATTGCATTAGGGGTTGCAGGGAAGGCGTCAGGGCTGTGAGACAAGGCTTGGGCCTTGGGGAAGGCTGGAGAGGTGGGAGCCGGTAGACACACTGTAACACTGCTTCTCGTTCCTGACCCAGAGAGGCCGTGAGGCTCTTCTTGACCTCAGTCAAGCTCAGAACACCCAGGTCCTCTGACATCCCTCCCACGAACGCTCCGAATCTGCTCCGCCCAATAAAGTAGCTACCAGCCACATGTGCTGCTGAAATTGAAATTTTAATAATTAAACTAAAAATTAAGTTCTACACGTGGCTAGTTGCTAACTATTGGACAGCACAGAGAGTGAACATTTCTGTCACCACAGAAATTTCTATTGGACGGCCTGATCCAAAAAAATACTTAGCAGGCGATGGCGATCCTATAACTATCAGTTTGGGCTCAAAGAATATGGGAATTTGGGGTTGGGAAAATATAAAAGTCGTTTTAATCTGAAAAATCTTAAAGTAAATATTTTAAATTACTGAGTAATTCACCTAAAGGATTATCTCAAGAAATTTCAAGGCCAGAAATCATGTATTAGCAAATTCAGGTAGGACTTAAGATTCCCACAAAAAGTAAAAAGCGTTTCATTGATTTTCCTTGATTCTTTCCTGCTAATATATATGACGCATATGGGAAAATAATCACGCTCCGAATGGTTTACAGGAATCACAAAAATAACATCCCACTCTCCAGGGACATTTTGAAAATATATGCTTTTTTTGGTCTCTGCCCACACAGTCATGTTGTGTAAAGAACACAGCTGTTCATTTGTAAATGATTTGCAGTGTTTGGGTGACCTCGGGGGTGGTCTGCAGACACCGTCCCCATTAGCAGCCCTAAACGTTTTGATAAGTATCTGAGTGGGTTCATGCTTAAAGCAGGCAGGGCCATCCTTTAGCCGCAAACAAAGACCTAGGATGTACCTGTCACATTTTGCATTCATAAATCAGCCAAAAAGGTTTCAAAACTTCCACCTGAGAGTTGGCCAAATATGTCATGGAGAATGATAAATGATCCCGTGATGGCTCTGAAAGCCACCTGTAGCTCATCAACCGCCTCAGAAATCAGCTCTTCATAGAACAGCCCCGTTGATCTCAGATCAAAGAAGAAAAAGCAGAGGAAAAAATCCAGACAAATCTTTCACTCGATTGTCTGCTGACTTCCTTTTAAAAAAAAACAAAAAAACACAATAATTTACCCAATGTCATTGTGGCAATATATTATGTCCTCAGTCCCTTTACAGACTCTCCTCTAGTCCTTCAATCATTCCACCTCTGACTCGTATGTGTTTCTTCTGTGAATGAAATGATTTATCTTTTTGAATATGATTCTTTCCCTTTGTCATGAAGATATAGAATAATGATTGATTCCGAACTCTGGGGTGGGGTCTGGGTTGGCCAGTTCTTTTTTGTTGCGGTGGTTGTAGTTCCCCGGGGTGGGGGGGAATGGAGACATTCATCTGGATTTTCGTACAGGATGGTAGTTATTATTAGTAGCTCACACTTATTAATAATGTTTACCATGTGCTGGCACTGGGCTGAGGACATTCCCGTGTGTTCTTATTTGATCTTCATAACAAAGCCAGGAGGAGATGCCATTTGGGGAAGGTTCCCTGAGGCTCAGAGGGATGAAATACCAAAAGTCATACAAAGGGCAGAGCTACGACTCAAACCAGGTCTACTGGATGCCACGCCTGGCCTGACGTCAGTGAAGCTGGGAGATATTCTCCCAGAGAATAGGAAGGGGAAAAGAATAAATGGAATGTAAACCACGCTGGATGTTCCCAAGGAGGCTCTGAGAGTATGCCTGGCAAAAGGACTGGAGAAATGAGACCAGCAACATTTACATGTCAGCAGGGATGATGCCCACCATAGCTTTGGGGGTTTTCCTAACATTACATCATTTATCAAGTAGTTCACCTTTGGATTAACCCTTT
Organism: Neophocaena asiaeorientalis asiaeorientalis; assembly: GCF_003031525.2. NCBI lineage: Eukaryota > Metazoa > Chordata > Mammalia > Artiodactyla > Phocoenidae > Neophocaena > Neophocaena asiaeorientalis. Next base: position 1,365,239 of record NW_020175011.1, read on the forward strand.
TCTGTTTCTCTGTGGCATAAAGAAATCAAAAGGGATTTTGTGTTGTTTGGAAAGCAACAGACGGGAGAGAAAGAAAAATGTTACCCTTCTCTGCTGGGATTTCATCGAGGGAGGGTGGGCCCCATGCCAGGGTCTACAAGAGAAAAGAGGAGTGGACCCCTCAGAAAGGCCTGAGGGGCAAGGGAAGCTGTGTGGACTCTTACTTCCCCATGATCCATTGGGCAGAGTGGGTTTACCAAAGTGCCCGTTGATGTCTTATAGGTCAAATTTACTTTGGTTGATGGGCTAATCTCCTCATCTAACTTGTTGATGCCTAGAATGCCACTACGAAGGCTTTCCATTTAGTTTAAGACTTTACTTCCCATGAAAATGAAAATGTGATAGAGTCAAAAGATTTTAGGCCAGGAATAGTAAAAACTCTCCCTGATAAGCGGTATGTCCGTGGATAGAAAGATATTGAATAAAACCAACCTGGGTACACATTTTGGCTCCACCACTCAGCCAATGTGTGATTTGGGGCAGGTTATTTAGACTTACAGGGCTTCGGAGCTCTCTCTCATCTGTAGCTGGAGATTCTGCCCACACTTCATTTTACGGTGAGAATTAATGACCTAACATATTGAAAATACCAGGTCCACAGTAGGTGCTCTTATTGTTTTGGCAGGAGAAAAACCATGCAGTAATTGAAACCTACCATGTACCATATCCTCTCACAGAAGTTTTCTCCTTTAATTTTCACAACCCATTTTTCTAGGAAGGGTGGAGGATTAGAGAGGTTGAACGATTTGCCTGGGATCGTATAGTTAATCGGTGATGGAACCAAAATTCAAACCCCTATTTTGACCGTCAGTTGGATGCTGCTTCTACTTCAGCACATGATCTCTCAAGGAGGAGAAAGTAAAGGTGAAGGAGAGGTCCTTGCATTGATCTTATCAAACTACACCACATAGGCCGCCATCTTCCCTGCCTCTGTGCAGAATGGATGCTGCTGCAAAACACTAGGATAAGGTCCCTTTGTCACGCTGCAGACTGGATGCCCTCTCAGTATCTCTGCATCATTTGCCAAGCTCCATGCCAAGCGAACAGTATCGAGTACATTATTACAGGATAATGCGCAGATCCATGAACCAAGCATCTGAACAAATTGGGCCTGGTTTGCTATAGATTCAAGTTTTCTGGCTGAACAACTCGTGAATTGAATTAAAATAAAACTATGTGACATTTGTGGCTTCTTTTGGTCTTGGACATGGATGCGTTTAACGTCCTTTTCTGAGCATTCAGGGTCATGAACCAAAGAGCTGAAGTGCCCAGTGAACATTGCAATGACCTTTCCTACTGACATAAGGGGGTAAAAGGAAGCAGGCGGACACTGATAGGGAAGAGAGAGGGAGAAGGGAATTAACGTTCATTGGATGCCAACCACATGCTAGGCACGGCATTAGGCACTTTTCGTCTTTTATTTTACGGTATCTTCTGCAGTAATTTTTATTATACCCTTTTTTACACAGCAAGTTAAAACACTGGTATTTATAATTTAACCTTTGCACTTGTCAAGAGTCCACTTTTGTCAAATATAGAGGGGACTCAGAATGACTTTTAGCTGGGATTCAGACAGGTCTGACGACCTGGCGAGGGAGGTCTGCTGGAGTCTTTTTGCAAGAGTCTGAGGAGCCTTTTGGAAGAGAAGTCACGCTAAGGGAGTTGAGGAAGAACAGACACATGTTCGCTGAGTAGGTAAGATCCATTCCTCACTTCTTTTGAATTAAAGGAACACAGATATTGGTAAGCGGATCACTACATCTAACTGAACGTTTGTTTCCCCAGCTTTCCTTGAAGGTAGGAGGGATCACATTCCTGAGTTCTGGCAAATAAGACACAAAGAGAAATCTACACAAAGATTCAGGGAGCTTCCACTTTTCAAATGAAAAGGGAACCATGGAGGTCATACCACCTTTCTCTCTTCCATGTTCATTCTGTCTTAAATATGGATATGATGTCTGGAGGGGCAGCAGCCACTTTATGACCATGAGGCAACAGTATGAAGGTAGAAGAATAAGCAACACCATGGGGTTGGCAGAGAGGTTGGACTGACATGATTACTCTCCTCATCTGCACCAACAACCACCTACCTACAGAATCCTTGTTACATGACAAGATTACATGTCCGTTGGTTTAAGCCTGTCTTGTTGGATTTTTTTTGTAGTACCTAAAGCCAAACATATTTATAACCGATATACCCAGTAATAAAGCCTTCCTTGGATGGGGAAGGAGGTTCGCATACAACATGGGTCTGTTGCTTTGATTCATCTCCCTTTCCACACTGGAACATTGTCAAAGTATGGAGGCAAGCAGGGAACCCATAGAAAAAAATCAAAGCTAACAGAGCTCCTCCCCTGCAAACTCTGTACCCCTCTAACAATCTAACTTAAATGAGAAAGATATGTTATGAGTTAAAGCTCTTTAGGTTTAAAGTGATGGAAATGTACACAGACTGGTTTGAGCAAAATGAGGAACCAGTTGTCTCAAGTAACTATTAATCCGGGGGTATTCAGGCTTCAGGCACATGTGGATCCAGGGGCTCACACAATGTCATCAGACCTGGCTTTGTCTCGACTTCTCTGCTTCACTCCACTGTGTGTTGGCATCTCTCTCAGAAAGGCTCTCTTCATGGCAGCCTGCTAATTCCATTCTTACAAATCCAGCAGACAGGAAAGGCATCCTTCCTGGTCACGCCACAAAAAGTTGAGCTTCACTCGCCTGACTTGGGTCCTGTGACCTCCACATACCCAGAACTGGGGCAAGAGGGAAAATCAGGCCTACCCAAGCGACATGGACTGATTATGGGTATCGGGGTGGTCTTTCATGGAAAATTTATTCCTACAAGGCATAAGCGATTCTTGGCAGGCAAAAGCAAAGCCATCCCAGCCCTATTACTTAGTATTAAAATTTGGACACCAGGAAACCCCATAATTCAGCTATGGTGGGAACAGTGATGCTCCCTGAATACACAAACACCAGAAAATTCTAAGACAGACACCTCAGACAATAGCGGTGTCAGAAATAAGGTTTTAGGGGGAGCTCACGCAAGACACTGCCCAGGGTCATCACCATAGTCTGATCTCTTAAATCAGTAGATAGCGTCTAAAGCCTGGGTTGTCTGGGTTATCTGTTATTGTAGTTCATTTGTCCCCGAAGGTTGGTAAAAACAATAAATTAAACCATCCTCCAACAACTCTAAGTGCCCATCATATGGAGGGTAATTAGTGGGCTAGGTAACTGTGAGGGAATCAAAGACCAGAAGACATACCAGCCTTCAAAGATTTTACAAATGTGTTTATTCAAACCTAGCTAATAATGCAAAGCAGAATATGCAAAGAACCGGTACTAGTTGTACAGAAAAAGAAAAATTAATGAAGGCTGAGCACATCCAGGAAGAATTCATCAAGAAAGAATGAACATCCAGGATGTGGAAAGAGATATTCCCTGGCTAGGGAAAGAACAATGCTCTTTCAATCAAGATTTCTCTCTTGCAACTTTCCCAACATCTCAAGCCAGGAGTGCAAAGGCCATGTTTGACTTTCCAAAATCTACCTGCTCCTCAAGATTGACCCAAGGGCAGGCAGGGGGGAGTGGTCTTAGGGGGACTGTGCAGAGACTGAGCTAACCGCAGTGACTGGGCTGTGATGGTCCCTCCAGGGCAGGTACAAAGACCCAAAGGTCACTCAGGGAGCAAACACAGAGCCAGTTCACAGGCAATCCCACTCTCATCCGATGTGATCAAATAAACGGCAGCTGTGGGAGAGGGAGGGGCCGTGTCAAGGGCACATGGGCCAAGGGGTGAGCAGGTGGGCTTCTTAGGATGGAGCATGCTTTCCTACTGAGGGAAAGATTCCACACGAGAGGCAGATGTGTGTACACAGAGGGATAATTAATTAAAGCACGATTCCTAAGGAGGCTGGAGGTTCCACCCAGGTCCCAGAGGAGGACTGACCTCAGACGAAGGAGGGGATGTGTGAATACCTCTCTTGGAACAGAAAAGCAGCTTGGCTTGGCCCACTCAGGGACCCAGTGGTCCAGTAAGAGACTTCCAAAGCCAAGCGGACTTGTGCTCAACTCCCAGGTTACCCCTTCGAAGCTGGGTAAACTTGAGCTCCATTTCTGCAACCAAATAGTAAGAATTTCATGCTTCCATCAGAGAGTGTCTTAAAGACTCTATGAAATAATGTACACACAAGGCTCAGCCTAATACAGAAGATTCTAATATAACCCCTAAGACATGCATAGAGTGTCACACTCAGTAGCGATGAAAAAGAATGAGGTAGATCTTTATGTGCAAGAACGAAAAGATCTGCAAGCCATACTTCAGAGTTTTTTAAACAGGAAATTACAAAGTAAAATATATAGCATAATGTTTACTTTTGAAAATTCATGTAACTGCAGTGGATTGAAAAACATGACATATGGATTAAATCCCTGAGCTCATCATGGTACAAAAAGAAATCTAATATAATAAGAAAGCTTTCAAGGATACGAGGGAACCAACTCATTATTTTGAAAATAGGCAATTAAAGGATAAGATCAAACATTACTTCTTCGAATTCTCTATACAAATTGTACTTCAAAGTAACTAAATAGTTGATAAGGAAGGTTTCCCAGGATATTTGAGCTAATAAAAAGCGATAAGGCAATTCGAATATCACCATTTGGCAACCCCCAATGAATTAATATACCCAAATATTGAGCGTCAGTGGATGCCAACATCACAAAGAGAAAAACAACCAGAAATTTAGCAACTTCTGATGGAAGAACACAACACCTCTTATGAAGGAGTCTTGCCAAAAATCAAATCTGAATCAGATCCCGCAACTACCAATTTATAGGAGAAACAAGGACAGGGGAACATGTTAAATAAGACCAACGGAATGCCAGCATTCAAATCCAGACTGCGGAAATCTCTCAAGAAAGCAGGCTCATTCCTCAAAAACAAAACAAAAACTGCAATGGGAAAGAAAAGAAAGGGAATCTAAAGATTAAAAGGGATTTTAAAAGTCACCTCATTGATATATGTGGATCATATATGAATCCTGATGTTAAAAAACACTGGTGAAATTTTCTTGCAAACTGAATGTGTAAAATACTTAAGAATTATTATTAATTTTTTTATTTATTATTATTTTTTTTTTTGTGGTACACGGGCCTCTCACCGCTGTGGCCTCTCTCATTGCGGAGCACAGGCTCCGGACGCGCAGGCTCAGCGGCCATGGCCCACGGGCCCAGCCGCTCCGCGGCATGTGGGATCTTCCCGGACCGGGGCACGAACCCGTGTCCCCTGCATCGGCAGGCGGACTCCCTACCACTGCGCCACCAGGGAAGCCCTGTTATTAATTTTTTAGTGCCTGTCTGGGATTAGGATCCCTGGAGGCAAACTCTGAGACAAGAATTCACAGGCCAGTGCTTTACTAAGGAGGTGTCCCCAGGAAAACCTGGTAGGAGAGTCAGGGCGGAAGATAGGGGAAGAGAAGTCGGGCAAGGGTGCAGTTTAGGGCTAAGTCCTCGTCTCAGCCTGATTCTGTAGGGAGCTCTGGAATTGGATATTACGCTATAGAGTTTGTTCCACTGTCAGGCAAGGGAGCTGGGCTTTCATAGCCAGGCACCAGTCACTGGCCGTGGGAAGAGGGTAGGATAGAAGGTACTTCCAGCTCTTGGTGGTCCTGGGATGGCGACATGCTCTACATCACCCCTTCAGGAGGACACAGTCTTAATCTAAATGTGGGAAGGCCTGGTAAGCAATTTCCCCAAAGCCTAGGGCCCTTTAGGCAAATCAGCCCCTGGAGCAAGCCAGGAGTGTCCCAAGCTCCCTGAAGCACTTATGCAAATTTGTAACTAAAACTGACATTTCCTTAAGCATGTTTAATAAAAAGCTTTCTAAAATATATCACATCACAGAACTAAGGTCAATGAAGAAAGTATACTGAATATAATTTAAACTTTTCTAAATGACTTAAGGTGACCTAAAATAGGTCCATAGAATACAAGTTCCAAAGGATGCCTTAGGAGCCACACAGAGAGGGCTCTCTGATGGACTCAAAAGTCCGGGAGAAAAGAACTCAAAGTTAAGCAGGTGCCTCTACTCCAGGACTTCTTGGAGCTGTTACCATGCTGACGAGCAGAATAGATCTCCCAGAGGCAAGGATTTCTCAAACCAATAATGTACGTCATCAATTCCAAGTTGGATATTTTTTTCCATTTTAACGTCTCTGAAATCCAGGTGCATCTTACAATGGATCTTAAGAAATAGAGATGAGTAACTATGAAGCTAAAAGTTTTCAGTATACAGTCCAGCTCCTCTTGCCCCAAGTCCAAGTCCCTCTTACACAAGCTCAACGGGAACAGAAAGAGAACTAAAAGGCCTACTATGTGCTCACTGAAGGCCTACTATGTGCCTGGCATAGTGTCGGGTTTTCCTAGTAGCTTCTACCAGGCACAGAGGGGCTGATCTCTGCTCACCATAACGAATTTGGAGTTTTGTCCGATCAATCAGTGCCAGACATGGGATGAAAGTCTTAGTCAAGCATGCCACCACCTGCCTGGATAACAGGCATCCCTAGCCCAGAGGCTCCTGCTAGAACAGAGCCTTCAATGAGAGGCGGGGTCACACCAAAAACCCATCCGAGGGGCTCCAGGCAACCTCTCAGCTGGGTCCACGCAGCTTATGACTCTATACCAAAGTTGTCAGTGGTTTTGACTTCTGCCACCTTGTCAACTGTCCCTTTCCTTTCTGGATACCTTTTGTTCTGCTTCACAATTCATTGTTTTTCATCTGCCGTCGGCTGAGTCTGATAACCCAAGCTGCTAGAAGAGAGTATAAACTGCAACTCAAAAGATTCTGAGTAAAGTTCCGAGGTCACGATGAGGGTTCTAGACCTGCTTGGGCCTCGCAGGGTGGTCAGTGGGAAGGGAGAGTTTGGGATGCTGGAGTGGAAGCCAAGAGAGCCGATCTTGCTTTCAGGCTGAACCCTGAGGAGGTGTCCGTTCACAGTGGTCACCCAAAGGGGTGTCGTGAAGTTGGTGTTAGTTCCGGAAGATGTTTTTCTATGAGGAGCTCCTACTTGGGGGTGGGGCTCAGGGGTAGGCTAATCCAGACAATAGGGAATTCCTGAGGGCTTTCTGGGAGGAGCAGCACGTTCTGAGGGATCAAGAACCCAGAGTCAGCCCATCGCTTTGGTGGCCAAGGTGGAGAGTGTAAGGTGCCTCAGGCTGGGGGTCGGAGCAGAGAGCTGGACCCTGCAGGGTGTCAGGCTAAGCAGGAGAGACCGAAACCACATCCTGTGGTCTGGGCCAGCTCGACTGTCACTCAGTGAGAATCCCACAAGATTCAGGGTCTCTTCCACCTGAAAGTGGCAATCCCAAAGGCCCATGGGACCCAGCCAAGTGCCCTGGGACTCAGGCAAGGGATCAGATGACAGGGAATGGCTGAGATAGTACGGGCAAGTCCCACCAATTACTCCCAGGGCATCCCGATTTGAATTTTTAAAATACATTCTGTCGGACGAACACAGTTCCTCTGGGGGCCAGCACTGCCTGAGGAAGGCAGGTTGCAGTATCCTCCAACCCCCAAGCACACCACACACACCCCCAGCCTGTCCCCCACCCCAGGTGGGCCAGGGTGACAGGAGGCCTCACAGGAGAGAGCCACAGCCCTCGCTGGGGTCCTTCTGTGCTCACCGTCTTTGGGTCTGATCAAAATGGTCAGCCCGAGGCTGACATTAGTGACAGGGACATTCCTGCTTAAAGTTCTCCAGGGACCCAACAACTCCTTCGCTTGAGGCCTGACCTGGGCCCAAGGACACCCAGGTCCCCTTAGATGAGGAGGGAGACGACAGCTGCAAGTCCCCATGGCTCTCCGATCGGTCTCACGTGGTAAGTCAGGAGGCCAACCTGTGATGCTCCGATCTCACCTGGACTTCTGGTTTCAAGTTTCTTTGGGGGAATCATCTCTGGAGTCGAAGTGACAGGGAGATAAGACGAGGTTGAGGTTTGATCAAGTCATCTGACCCTCGTCAGACTGGCAGAACTCCCTTCAAAAAGCTTTATTAAAACTTCCTCTTTCCTGCCCTTCTTCTTTCATTGAAAGACAGCACGGGGACATGTATCCTCACCCACTCCTCCTCTATGTGTGCAGCCTGGGAAGCCAGGGCTCCCCCACCAGTATCCTCCACTTGCGCTGTACAGAGACCCCTGACGGTGAGCCCTCTCCCCTAATCTTACTTCCTGCATGGCTATTACACTATCCCCCGTCAGGATCAGAAGCCAACCCTTGAGTGAGAACATGGCCGGTACAGCAGCATACTGGGTCTGCATTCACCTATTTAGTTAGGAAACAACTTACACTGCCCTTACCATGTGCCAGGCTCTGGTCTAAGTACCAAACGTTAACCTATTTAATCCTTACAATAACTCTATGAGGTAGGTGCTATTATTAGCCCCAATTTACAAAGAGGAAACTGAGGCACAAAGAAGAAAAGTGATTTGTCCAAATTTCCCCAGAAACTAAATCTTACATGCTGTTTGTTCTCATTAAGTATCGACCAAATTGAAATTTTACACATATGTACACGTGCGTGTGTGTGTATATGTGTAAGATGAGAGAGAACGCTCAGATATGGTGTGCACATAACCACATAACTGCTCCTTCATTATGCTAAACAGAACTTAGGTTGTACACAGAGCTTGTCGTTGACAAGCAGCGCTCAAGTGCGTGCCCATATCTCTTCTTGAGGCCTTGCTCTTTTAAGAAGGGTCTCTCTGTCTTGAGTAAGGGTTGGCTTTATTGAAATTGAGAAAAGGGGGTTATTACCCCTATGGTATATTTGTTAAATGTACCTATCAAATTGGCCAAGACAACGAAACTAATTCTCAGCTATTGGGGTGAGTTTGGTAAAATGGTTACTCAAATACCTCTTGGTAGTAAGTAAATCGGTACACACTTTCTGGAGTACAATTCAACTCAAAAGTTCTTAAAAAGTGATTGTGCTTTAATTCCGTAATCTCATTTCTAGGCATTTTGCCTAAGAACATAATTGGACAATTATACAGACATATGTGCAAAGCTGTTTATTATAGAAGTTACTACAATAGCAAAGATCTGGGGAAATCAACCAACGATAGGAAATTGCTTAAACAATGTAAGGCATGACACAATACTTATGCACCCACGGAAAGGGCTGCTATAAACCAATATACTGACAAAGAACGACACACATGATTTTCTTAGGTTGAAATATGCAAGTTGAAATATGCAAGAAATATGGCCCCCAAATAATTTTTTTCATGAAAAAAGTCCAGAAGCAATCCACCCAAAATGTTAGTAACAGTTATTTCTGATTAGTGAGATTTAAAATAAATGTTTCTCTCTTGATGAGCTGTATTTTCACCTATAAAATAATAATTGTGCAATTTTCTAAAACAGCAAAATACATTTTTAAAAGGGAGTCCTACAGCATAGAAAGAGGGGGGTCACTGGCGTGATCTTGAGGGGTAAGCCTTGTGTCCTGAGTCTCACCAGGAAATCCCACCACCCATGGCAACTAATGCCACCAAGACCAGTCGTGACCTGGAAGTCAAAATGGTTTGAGAAAGATAAAAAAATCAACCCCGGAACCCTAAAAATCCTTGCTATTCAACTAATTATAAAAGCAAATTGGGCAGGAATTATTTGAGAGGAAGCGTCTCCCCTCTCACTCCCCTAGATTGATTCTAAAGCAATAACTTCCCCTCCTGCAGAGTGATCTGAGCCAGGGTGTCCCAGCTGAGAGGGAAGGGGATGGACCATAAACAATGTCACCTGCATGGTCTCAGGTCAGAGAAGCAGCACCCACCATGGGCAGGCCAGTGGGAGCCACCCCCTGCCTTCACCAGTCGGCCTGGCTTCTTAGGTGACTCCAACCTCCGTGAGCTGCCCACAGCCCTACGCCACCCCCTTGGGAGCCCCAGAGAGTACTCGTCACCTGGGATGCTCGGGGGCTAGATTCCAGGTACGCCAAGATCTTCAGGAGCTTTCAGGGAAAGGATTCATTTCACCTCTTGCTGATGGATATATGAATTATGACGGCTTTTTTGTAAAGCTATCTGCAAACATCTATCAAAATTAACTGCATTAACGTATCCCCCAGCCCAGCAGTTTTACTCCTGGAATCCATCCTACAGAAATAACAGCACCAGTTCAGGAAAATTCATCTCAGGGGGTCAGGTACAGTGCATTATAGTCATATTCTTAAATTCCAGATGTTGCTGGCCGTAGGATATCGAATAAAGTGACAATAAAAAATTACAAAATGTGTGTGGAAGGAAATAATTTCAAGCTGGAAGTCAGGAAGGCAGGAGGTAGACCCATCCAGGACCGGAAGCACCGTGGAATATGGGCTCAAGGAGCATGACCCCATCTCAGTCTAGGGGTAGGAGGGATGGTGTTTGAAAATGTACCCCAGATCTGTTTTAATCAGGTATGGTGAGACATGCAGACAAACGGCTGTCGTGGAGAAAGAAGCTTTTATACTCATAGTTTCCTAGAAACAAGAGATAGAGCATGCAAGGCTGGGCCACTCAGGGAAGCAGCAGGGCCAGTCACGAGGCAGAGAGAGTGAAGAGAAGATGTGGGCAAGAGAAGAGCTTTCATTGTGGTTTCCATGGGAAGGAGCTGGTAAATCAGGTAAACATCCAAGGATTGGCTGGTTTGAATGCTTTAGGCAGGCTGTGGGACATAGAGGCTGTCCCTAGTTGCCTAGTCTTTGGCTGGCATGTGATTAGGGCAAGAGGATAGTGGCCAGAGCATAAAAGCCTGATGAAGGGGGTGGTGGGGTGTGGGTTCTGGATTGATTGGTTTGCATATGAAAGGTGAACTTCTAGGCAGGTGCCTTAGTGTCTCTAGGGATTAGTTAATCCTGGAAAGGCAGTCTCTACAGAGTCCTCAAGCTCCCAGATGTCAAAACATCAGAATAAAAAGACACTCTTAACACAGTTGGCCAGGCCCTAGCCATCAATAGTTCAGATTCTCCCACCTACATCCAGAGAACTAGGTAAACCAACCAATCAGGCTGCAGGGTCAGAGTCATTGCCCCGTCCCCGTCCTACAGAGACCAACACTCAAGGGGAGAGGAAACCAGAATTGATGGCTGGCTGGCTTCTGAAGTATCAGATTATGCCTAGGAAACTCAGAGGCCCACAGAGGAGACTCAGACTGTGTCAGGAACCTTAACCTCTAGATTTGGGAATCTGACCAAATTTCAAGGCCTTGCATGCCAGACAGAGGCCCCGCATGCGACGTGCTGCCATTTTCCCTCAGGTCTGTATTTCTCTCTGGGTAATGTTCTGCAGATAGAAACTGAAGCCTCATGAGTAACTGAGGCCCCCAGGGGGAAAAGGAAGCCAGTGTGAGAGACAGATTCTTTCCTCCTCTTGTGCCAAGATGACATTCCAAGTGCTTGGGTGGCCTTGGAGACTCAGGGGTAGGTCAGGAAATGAAGCATGCTCTGAATGGGCAGTCTGACTTCTAACGCCCTGTGCACATATGAAAAAGGAGTGGGTCATTGCTTCCACCCAGGACCACGTGCCTGCACTCCTCTCCCTCACGATCTAGGTGAACCCACCTTTCTGGTGGGTAACACCTCCTCCCTCACTTCAATTATTTCCTTAACAGTGGCAGTGAATATTGCTTTTACTTTAAGAGAAAAATCAGATTGGATTATATCCACTAGTCCGAGAATTTCATAGAAGGAGTTTGTCTTCGTCCCTGGCAAAAGCTGGATCCTACTTTAAAAGCACTTGTAATACTTGCATAGTCACCGCTATCGATCTGCCTCGGCTACAATGATAGGCAGTTGTGATGGTCAGGGAAAGAATGGGAATGGCCCCTTTGGGCCACTAATATTCTTATTTAGTAAGCACAGAAATCTCTTAACTGTGAGGGCTGGACTCTGTGTCTCATGTGGAGGGTGTCTCCATCTGCCACCTAACAGACCACCAGGTTGTCTCCCTCAGCACAGAGTTGCTGGGGACAGTCCCTGGGCACAGTCTGACGCTAGGAGCCCCTTGGCCATGGAAAATCTCTTGATCTTCCTGGGTTTTTCCCAAAAAGGCCACGAGTTTCCAGGTCAGACTGCCCTCCCTACTGTCATCTAAGGAGGTGCCTTATGATCCCAGGTGGTCTTTGGCAGCCTGCCTTAACATGTCTGTGCTGAGATTCCACTGTTTTCTTGCCCCTTCCTGCCATCTCTCTCTCCAGAACACTCTGTGCCCATTACTTGCTCATCAGAAGAGTTATCTTTCTCCATATGTCACTTATGCATACCCCGTGCCTTAAATGGCACAGATATGTAGCCCTTGCCTATTATTATCTAAGGCAATGTGCTGATACCCATCAATCAGCCTCTCTTCTCCTCAAATGGGACAACGAGGGAGAAAACACAGTCCCAGATGATTAATAAGAATACAGTATATCCATCTCGGGAGGCAGAGCCCAGCTCTGGGGTCCTCCCCAGCCTATTGGACTCTTAGAGCCAGCTTTAAAAAGAGTCTCGTAGGGCTACATTTCTCAGACTTTAAAGAACATACACATCCCCTGGGGTTCTTGTTATAATGAAGATTCTGATGCAACAGTTCTGGGTTCCAAAATGGTGTACGTCTAACAAGCTCCCCGGTGATGCATGCTGCTGGTTCGTGGAACACACTTTGAGTAGCGAGGGCATAGGGAACATAGAACTCTGCGCTTCCAGTGCATGGATCCACATGTGGGTTCACTAAGGCAAACAGCGTAAAGGGAGACGCTTTAAAAGTGCTCTGTTTGTTTCTGAATTGGACCGCTTTCAAGATCTCTAAGTTTCCACGTGGCTTCAAGGTGCTATCATTTTGATAATATATATAAACACATCCTCTAGGGCTTCCCTCGTGGCGCAGTGGTTGAGAGTCCGCCTGCCGATGCAGAGGACACGGGTTCGTGCCCCGGTCCGGGAGGATCCCACGTGCCGCGGAGCGGCTGGGCCCGTGAGCCATGGCCGCTGAGCCTGCGCGTCCGGAGCCTGTGCTCCACAGCGGGAGAGGCCACAACGGTGAGAGGCCCGCGTACCGCAAAAAAAACACATCCTCTAAAAAAAAATTCTTGTACCCATGCCAAATTCAAAATGCAATTACTAGGGAGAAATGAAAACATTGGAAGGAGGGGGCGCTCACTTTGGGCCCCCCGGGGAAATCTCCAGAGACTCAAGGCTGCAGGTAAAATTGATTTGTGGATGTGGCAATTGAACCTGAAAGGGCTCCGGAAATAAGGGCAGGTGACTGACATCACCTAACAGCTCAGGGAAACCCACTTCGGGGCTGGCACAGGCCCTGCCTTGTGCTGCTGTGGCTGGCTGCTCTCAACTTAATGGCAGGGAGAGCTAATGGTGAGGGGTCACCTGTAGTTTTGCATATAGCCATTTTGGTGGGCAAACAATGTAATCTGATCCCCCCGAAAAATGTTTAGAGTTGGGTTTTAGTTTTGTTTTTCTTCTCTTTTTTCCTCCAGTTTTGCCTCAAGAAGAAACCCCTGAGAGGTGATACTTGTTTCCTGTCCTGTGGCTTTTGTAGGTCATGGACATCCCACTCCTCTTTGGACAGACTAAATACTTAGGTCACACATGATGAGACCCCCTGGGAGAGTTCACTGAGGGGTCCACCTCCTTACAGAATGAAGTTGGTTGGTTTGTTTCTTTCTGACTATCCAGGAGCCAACCTCTCCATTTTCAGAATTCAGCCTCACCTTTAAACCGTCTGCCCCCTTGCCAAACACTTCTCAGGTCATGAGACCGACTCTCAGAGGGCTGCACGTCTCGGACACCTCAGAACCAGGCCAGAGGTCCCTGAATAGACGGAGAATACTTAAATACCGGCGATGCTAGGTCTGTACTGAGATTCTTCCCCTTCGACAGGCACCTAAGCTGTTTGTTGGGTTCACTTTCATCCAGTTTAGCTCTCTCTGCAACTGATTCTAAGCTCTCTGGTGCCATCTCCTGGAAAACTGCAAACATGGAGAAAGGGCCCATTTCCCACACGAATCCCAGTGAAGAAGAGAAATATTTCAGGTCATTTGATGATTGTTGCTGTAATATCATAGTGCCTGTATTTCTACCTCTAGGAATGAGCTTTATGTGCTAGATTTTTTTGTGTGTGGTGCTAGATTTTTTTTTAATTGAAGTATAGTTGATTTACAATGTCATGTTAGTTTCAGGTATAAAGCACAGTGACTCAGTTATACATATATATTTTTTTCTCCTATAGGTTATTAAAAATATTGAGTATAGTTCCCTGTGCTATACAGTAGGTCCTTGTTTGTTATCTATTTTATACATAGTAGTATGTATGTGTTAATCCCAACCTCCTAATTTTTAATATCCTTGAGGCTGGTCAAGTACACAAATCTTTTTTTTTTTTTTTTTTGCGGTACGCGGGCCTCTCACTGTTGTGGCCTCTCCCGTTGCGGAGCACAAGCTCCGGACGCGCAGGCTCAGCGGCCATGGCTCATGGGCCCAGCCGCTCCACGGCATGTGGGATCTTCCCGGACCGGGACACGAACCCATGTCCCTTGCATCGGCAGGTGGACTCTCAACCACTGCGCCACCAGGGAAGCCCCACAAGTCTTTTTAGAAGAAACATGGTTTACTTGTATAAAACTGATGAGTTCTGAGAGGTAGTGAATGCCCTTAGAGTGGTTTTTGTAGATATGATACAATTGGTGAGAAACTGAATTTGTTCCTCTTGTTATAATTTTGAAATTAAGTCTGCCTAATGTATCAAGTCATACCCATTATTTTATTTATTGTTTAATTAATTAATTAATTTTTTTTTTTTGCGGTACGCAGGCCTCTCACTGTTGTGGCCTCTCCTGCTGCGGAGCACAGGCTCCAGACGCGCAGGCTCCGGACGCGCAGGCTCAGCGGCCATGGCTCACGGGCCCAGCCGCTCCGCAGCATGTGGGATCCTCCCGGACCGGGGCACGAACCCGTGTCCCCTGCATCGGCAGGCGGACTCTCAACCACTGCGCCACCAGGGAAGCCCCATACCCGTTATTTTAGAGATGTGTATCCGTCAATAAACATTTGTGATACTTGAACAAAGAAACCTATTCCTCTTTGCATGGAAAGGGTTAGCAGTGCCTTATAAGGTTTGCATAGTGTGGTGGGAAGCACACAAGATGAGGGGCAGCTGAACTCAGCCCAGCCGCCCTGGTGTCCCAGGGCCAGCTGCCAAAGCTTAGTGTCCTCCGTTGTGCAAGGCAATGACCAACTGCCTTGGAGGGTTGTTACCTGGATTAAATGTGCTAATGAGTATAGAGCTCCTGGATGGAACTGACCCCAAAGATGGGATAAAATCAATTACATGACTCTGTCATTCATGATTTTATTAACTTCTGTCTAAAATCTGGTTACCATGAGGCTTGTACCACCTCAAAAACGACTAAGTTCTTTTACTACACATGTGGTTCACTTTCTTTTTTCTGTCCTGTAATTGTATCTCTACAGTATAAAGGATTTTCTCTCCACCCATATTCTAACCCCAATCTATGACTGTAGTAAAGACAGATAATGGTTCAATTGTCTCTAGAATGACCTATTCTATTTTGCATTTGCCCAGAGGCTGGGAAGCAAAAAGCACCACCTGGACATTTTCTATTCTTAACTGATACCCTAGCGATGTAAATGCCTTACTGGCCACTTGGAGGTCCTACGCTTAGAAAGAACCTTTATTGCCTGGAGCCATCCACTTAAATACTCAGGGAGCTGTCAGTTTACAGGAGTTTGAGCTCTCAGATGAAGTATGATAAGAGTGGCAAGGTCATGAGAGGCCCAAAGATGCTGGTTCCAGCTTCTGTCACTACCTGACTGTATGACTTGGCCCCTGAGCCTACCCAGTGTTCCTTAATCTATACCATGTAGGCAGCTATGAGTCTGCTTGTGCCTGTACCCACCCTGTCCCCACTCCAAGAGTTACTAGAGTGACTATATAAGCCAGAAACAGTAAACCAAAGCTCAAAGATGCACGGCAAGTTTATATATCCCTTTCAAAAACATAACTAATTTTCTCAGCCACCTTTGCATTTAGGAGTGCGTATGAAACACAAAGCTGGCCAATGAGAAGGAAGAGGAGGTTCATGGGTGAGCAATCTGGGAAAGCTCCATTAAAGGAGAGCTCAACCAACTGGCATGTTCCTTCCACCCCTTCCCATTGTCTTCTTCCTGCCAGGAATGCAAATAAGATGGCTGGAGGATGGCAGTCATCTTGTGGCCATGAGACAAGCATGGACTAAGGATGATGGAGCAGAAAGGTTGTGGAATCTCCTGGGTCTCTGATTACATTGTGGAGTTGCCCTTCCGGTCCTGGACTGACTATATCCAGACTTCACGTTATATGAGAAAAATAAAACCCTTCATTGGAATAAGCCATTATCTTTTTAACATCTGATATTTGCTGCTGAATGTAAGTCCGTAAGTCCTAAGTGATACAGGACAATTATTATTGAATAACTGAAACTGAGCAGGACCCTGTGGGGCTCCTGGTCAAGGAACCCCTTCAAACAGTTGCTAATCAGGGAAGGGAGGGGATGCAGAGACAAGGGAGGAACAGTTAAGAAACAATAGTGCAGCCTTGGGGCAGGGTCCTGTTCTGCCTCAAGGGATACACATACCAGTATCTTTGAGCTCCTTTACAGAACTAAGGAGCTCCTTTACAGAACTAATGTATCAAGTCATACCCATTATTTTATTTATTGTTTAATTAATTAATTAATTTTTTTTTTTTGCAGTACGCAGGCCTCTCAATGTTGTGGCCTCTGCTGTTGTGGAGCACAGGCTCCTGACGCGCAGGCTCAGCGGCCATGGCTCACGGGCCCAGCCGCTCCGCGGCACGTGGGATCTTCACGGACCGGGGCACGAACCCGCGTCCCGTGCATTGGCAGGGGGGGCGCCAAACACTGCGCCACCAGGGAAGCCCCGGTTCCTGATATTTTTGTTCATGGTTCTTTTCTTGGTGCTTAGAGGTGATTGAAGAGTCTCTCTAATTTCTCCAAGTAAAAACCGCTTACAGAATATTATGCTTTAGAGCTGTGCTAGTGAATGACATTGCTAGGTCTAGAGAACAACTTTGCCTGTCTTTTAAAATCCAACTTGATCCTCTACCTATTTCTTTGACGCAGGCTCAGGCCCTTAACTTATACATTTCTTTGGTCAGTAATTGTAGATTAAAATAATTTACTGGAACACAAAATAAATAGCAGAAAGAGAGGCTACGGAGGCATTAACAGCCCTCTTTGTGGAATACACTCAACTCAAGAGACTGAGGGTATGGGAGTTCCCTGGTGGCCTAGTGGTTAGGATTCCAGGCTTTCACTCCCATGGCCCGGGTTCAATCCCTGGTCAAGGAACTGAGATTCCACAAACCACACAGTGGCCAAAAAAAAAAAAAGAGAGTGAGGGTAGAGGGTTCATTAGTTAAGAGTGTGTAGAACAGTTGCCATTCTTACTTTTTAATATTTTATTTTGTTGAAGTAGAGTTGATTTACAATGTTGTGTTAATTTCTGCTATGCCGCTCTGTTCTCTGTGTCTGCACTCTCACTTTTTTTTAAGTGAAAATATACAAAGACATATTGGGGAAAATATGCAATGCTAAACTACAAAGGATTTTTCATGCACACGCACGTACACACATGTTTTTCTAGGAAAATAAGTTCAGAGAAAAATAACATAATAAACTAGCACCGTGTAGATTCCATTAAATGGAATATATGTGTACTGACTCCAAAAAATGATTCAGTCCTGTCTTCTTAACAAATAAACAGTATATTCTTTCTTTCAAAAATATTTGTTAAAATTTTGCCTTATTCTATGCCCGGTCTTAGAAACTAGAAATAAAAGATGAATAAAACATAAACGGTAACTTTAAGGGAGAGTAGCATAGCACAATAGTTAAGATTCTGGAGCCAGACTATCTAGTTATGAATACCAGCTCTGTCACTTATGAGATCTGTGGTCATGAGCAATTATATAACCTCCCCGTGACTCAGTCTTCTCATCGACAAAATGGACATCATAATAATACCTACTCCACAGTGTTGTTATGAAGATTAAATGAGGAGAGTGATATCATCAACATGGCGAAATAAAAGCTTTCTACCATCTTCCCCTCAACGAACACCAATTTTGACAATCACCTATGGACAAGAGGGGCTTTGCAGAAGTCTGGGATTCCAGCAGAGAACTTCCAGCACACTGTTGGAGCAAAAACAAAAGCAAACAAACAAAAAACCAAAATCTAAGACTGGACACATTGAAGAGAATGCGAGGAACTGTTTCACTTTACCTGTGTCACCCCTTCCCCCCAGATTGCACAGCTCAGTGTCAAGAGAGACCTTCTCAGCCCATGACTGCTCCCATGGGGAAAATGAGAGCGTGTAAGTGAGCTCCCGACTTCTACAGCTGAGCAGGTCACTGCCAAAGAGGTGCATTTGTTTCTCACCCCGTTCAGAAGGCCAAATCGTGAACTGCATGTCTGGGGCTGGTGAGCAGCTAAGAGAACAGCAGCCAGGGCTCAGAGTAGAACTCATCAAAGGGGCACAGATCCTACTGACCACATCAGAGACTCCCCTGGGAGGTCCCTCATGAGCCACGGGGGATGCCTCACCTGTGAATCTCCCCAACACTCTGCATGCGTTACCCACAAAACCCTCATCCCATCCCTGGCTACGTACCTGATGGAGGCAAGAGTGAACCTTTGCAAACAGCTTAGTTAGTACATGTGGAAAGCCGGCCTGCCTCAGCGGGATGAAGATGGTCCTATCGCTGAATCTACAGGGTGAGAAGGAGTCCTCCAGGGAGACAAAGGAAGAAGGAGAGGCTCTGTAACATCCAGACATCTAAGTTGCCCTTCTTAGCTGGTCTGGTGTCTTCCCAGCCCGCCTGGAAGAGACAAGCCCCAGAGCAAGAAGTGCCCCTCGGCTCTGTATAGAGTCTGTCATACAGAGTGAAGTAAGTCAGAAAGAGAGAAACAAATACCATATGCTAACACATATATATGGAATCTAAAAAAAAAAAGGTTCTGAAGAACGTAGGGGCAGGACAGGAACAAAGGCACAGATGTAGAGGGAGGACTTGAGGCCCTGGGGAGGGGGAAGGGGAAGCAGGAGCAAACTGAGAGGGTGGCATGGACATATATACACTACCAAATGTAAAATAGATAGCTAGTGGGAAGCAGCCGCATAGCACAGGGAGATCAGCTCCGTGCTTTGTGACCACCTAGAGGGGTGGGATAGGGAGGGTGGGAGGGAGACGCAAGAGGGAAGGGATATGGGGATATATGTATAGCTGTATGTATGTATACAGGGGATGTATGTATAGCTGATTCACTTTGTTATATGGCAGAAACAAACACAACATTGTAAAGCAATTATACTCCAATAAAGATGTTAAAAAAAAAAAAGAACTGCCCCTTGGCTGGGCTGCAAAAGGTGTGCTCAGGTGCTTTACTTTGAAAACCTGATTCCTGATTCGTCAGTCCTTGGATAATTGGTCAGCTTCACGCATGACCATCGTGATTGGGCCAATTCAAATCAGCTGCAACGGTGCTGCCCCCGTGATTCCTTCTGGAGCCATCAGAACAGCTGTGTTCTCTCTACACCTGGAGGGCCCCTCATTGAAGAGATGAAGAGGAGAGCAGCGTGGGGAGGGGGCAGGGCAGAGGCGATGCTGTAGACTCCAGCCTTTCTCCCTCCGCTGTCTCCGAAGAGCTCCCTCCCAAAGAGGCCAAGCCCAGCCTGAAAGACAACCAAGTCCAATTTGTATGGGTCGGTAGGGGCCAGAAACCTCCCCTTTCCCCTGCATCTTCTTAGCTGTGTGGCTGTGTGGAGAGAATTTTCAGCAGCAAGCAATAAAAGCAGGATCTCATTCCTGAATCCTCACAGGTAAGAAGACTTCTTCCTTTACAGCTGATTTTTCAAAACAAGAACTCTTGTGGGCAACCTCCATCACATTCCCTATTCCGGGTCTGACTTTGTCACCTACCATCTTTCTATCTTTTTTTTTTTTTTTTGCGGTACACGGGCTTCTCACTGTTGTGGCCTCTCCCGTTGCGGAGCACAGGCTCTGGACGCGCAGGCTCAGCGGCCATGGCTCACGGGCCCAGCCGCTCCGCGGCATGTGGGATCCTCCCGGACCGGGGCACGAACCCGTGTCCCCTGCATCGGCAGGCGGACTCTCAACCACTGCGCCACCAGGGAAGTCCACATTTTTCGTTTTTACACCAAGTGGCTTCCTCTTCATCCCTACACCAATTAATTAATGTCCCAAAGGGGATATGGGGGCAAAGATGAGTAAGTATTAAAAAAAAAAAAGCCTGATTATGATTGCTTGGCCTCATCTCCCAAAGACTAGTTCCCAGAGCTCAGCAGTTGACACCCATCAGAGAGAAGTGATACTGGATGAATTTCAACATGTTCTTCTGGAATTCAGTAATTATATAGCTACAAGATGGTACCTGCTAACTGTACTTAAGGAGCATTTTACCTCAGGCACTAGAAATTTAGAGGATTCCCAAATACCCACAAGTAGAGGAGTTGTTTTATAGCTAGCCTTATTCACGGAGTTCCCCAGATACACGCACACTATCTTCTGTACAGCCCTGGAATATCCACTTTTTTGTTTGTTTGTTTAACCAAGCCAAAGAGTCCTAGAGAAACAGGCACGCCCCCCTTTCCTCGACCCTGTTCTGGAAACTGGAGAAGCGCTCTAGGCACAGCTGAGGCCCATTCTGTTCCATTAGAATTTGTCTCATCAGTAGAGCTTGACAACAATAATCCCTAGTCTTGCGGTTCACAAAAATGTGGTCCCCAGACAAGCAACATCAGCATCACCTGGATGGGACCTGATAGAAATACAGATTCATGGGCCCCACCCCAGACCTACTGAATTACAGGTAAGGCCCAGAAATCTGGATTTTAATAAGTCCACCATGTGATTCTAACATGCTTGCTCAAGTTTGAGAACCACTGTTGTAGTCTTGGCTGTAAAGGACCAAATCCTACATAAGTTAAGCTTTGTGTGCCATAAATTCCTGTCACAACTATTCACCTCTGCCATTGTACTGTGAAGACAGCCATGAACATTGTGTAAGATGGAGGAGCTTGACTTTTTCTTTTTTAGTAATTTAAGGAGATGCTTTTTTTAAAATAAATTTTTATTTATTTTTGGCTGCGTTGGGTCTTCGTTGCTGCATGCGGGCTTTCTCTAATTGCAGTGAGAGGCCGCAACTCTTCGTTACGGTGCGCGGGCTTCTCACTGCGGTGGCTTCTCTTGTTGCAGAGCACGGGCTCTAGATGCGCGGCCTTCAGTAGTTGCGGCACACAGACTCAGTAGTTGTGGCTTGCGAGCTGTAGAGCGCAGGCTCAGTAGTTGTGGCGCACAGGCTTAGTTGCTCCACGGCATGTGGGATCTTCCTGGACCAGGGCTTGAACCCGTGCCCCCTCCATTGGCAGGCGGATTCTTAATCACTGTGCCACCAGGGAAGTCTGCTTGACTGTGTTTTAATGAAACTTTATTTACAGAAAATAATCAGGAGGCCAGATCTGGCCCCAGGAGGTAGTTAGGGAGACAAGGTTAGTCCTCCAACCTACTTGATCCTGATACACCTCTGAGAGTTTTATAGGACGCTTTATCAGTCAGAATTCTGATTTCATCCATGTTTCTGATCCTGGGTTCTTTTGAAGTCCTTACTGTTTGTGGATTTTTTAGAAATTTACCCACAGTAAAAAAGAAAAAGTAAAATTATAAAGTACAAAGCATTGGGTCTTTTCTAGAGGTCTGGGAAGTATGTAGTAGCCCCATTTCACAGTGAGGAACTGAGGTACAGATGGGACACATTCAGGCCCTGCCATGCTGTGCAGTCAACATTGTGTTTCTTGAGCACAGAGACCTCATTTCCAACACACACAATAGGAACAGTGCCTTTGGGATCTGTGAACAGGGACCTAGACATAGGATTACATTTAACAACACTGCTGGTCCCAGTCAAGCCTCCTCTAGAAACCCAGTTTCATGGTCCGTCATGTACATAGCTACACTCTGCTACTTCCTCTTATTTGGGGGCCACACAAACAAGAAACAATAAAAGTAGACAAAGTAGTTAATTATTGGTTCATGTATGTCTCTAGACTTTATCAATAAAAGATCCATCCGGAGATCGGGTTCTGTTTACCAAGCAGCTCGTACACTTTCTTCACCATGAGCAGCAGAGAAATATTTTTCAGCAGGATAGGGGTAGGTTTGGTCCAACCAGGTGGCATCTAGCTCTCATCTTGAACAGTTTTGGTGAATATGATTCCTCCAAAATTAGGTGGGGGAGTGGCGAATCCAGGAAAGGCTCCAGGCCAGAACCACAATTATCAAGAAAATTATAAACTGATGTGCCTGGGCTACTATATGAAAAGCACAGGCAGATAACCTCCTGATGGTGGGAAAAGTGGGAAACGACTTGTAATGTTTTCTCATTGATTTTTTTATTAGAATGAGCCAGGTTATCTGACAGTCACAGACAGCCTCCAGATTTCAGTGGCTTCATGCAACAAAGGATTTGGGGTGATAAGAGTGCCTCTTTAAGGGAGATTGCCTCACAGTCCAGCTCAGGGTCCAGGTCGTTTTAATCTTGCAGCTCTGCCCCTAAAACAAAGCCTCCTGCAGGATCACGTGCCTTCGGAAAGACAGAGCGAGCTGTGAGGGTTTTCCGCTGCCTCTGCTCACAGGTCACCCAGGAGTAGGTTCAGGGTGCTGCCAACTACAGGGGGCCTGTCGTCCATATGCCTGGAGGGGGAGGAAAACCAGACTGATACTAGTGTGATACCAGGACTCAGGATGTCTGCCACATTACATGGTGTATCTCTCTATAGCACCAAAGGGAGGTTAGCTAATACAAGAGCCACGTGCAGCTTAGAGGACTGAACAAGGAGCGTATTTTAATAGCCCTGACATATCCTGTACACTAATAAGCGATGGCATTCCCAAACACCTATTAAACACGGATCCCTGGTGTCACAGTTCCCAGCACAGGCCGATTCAGGTTTTACTGTCGGGCTCAGGTCAGCTGATGTATACAGACAGAAAGGGTGCCCTGAAAGAGAGCAGACAGAGAATTAACACCATTAGGAACAAACACAGAAAGGGAAACAAAGGCCAGACAGGTTGTGAAGTGCCTGCTGGGTCTGTCCTATCTCTTTCCATGTTCTTTGCTCTGTCCTTTCAGATAGGACACATCTACCCTCTAGAGCTTCTTGCTTTATCCCACTTCAATAAATCAGGCTGAAAGATGATATCGGGTAAAACCCTGAAAGCTAAGGGCCCAGGACTCCTCTTCCTGTGCCCACCCACCCCTCATCTGTTCAGCACATGGTTCTCCCACTAATAAATATCATTGTCTGAGAACCTGTTTTGTGCCCAGCGATAGGAGCTTTATATGCATTATCTTAACAGCACAACAGTCCTATGAGGAAGATGCTGTTGTACCCATTTTGCAGATCAGAAACTGAGACTGAGCTAAGTAATTCCTATACAAGGTTACACAATTAACAAATGGCAAAACTGAGAACTACACTCAAGTCTGATGACTCCAAAGCCAGACTACGTTACACCTGTTGTGCTATGTTGTCTTCCTAACCATCGCCTTTGTTTTCATTTATCAAACACTCAGAGAGTACCTACGGTGTGTCCTGCACTTTGACAAGGATCCACGAGGCAGAGAGACATGCCCTCCAGCTGTTCACAGTCTAAGTGGATGCCACAAGTGTGGTGGTAAAGACGTGCTCAGGAAGCCCAGAAGCGAAAGCTGTAACCTATCTAGAGAGGTTGGAGAAGATTCCAGAGAAGAGGTAAGATCGACTGTTCTAAGGAGGAAAACTTGGGAGGGGGGTTGGGGAGCAGTAAGAGGGATGTTTTCCACCAGGCATCTCACTGTTGTGGCCTCTCCCGTTGCGGAGCACAGGCTCCGGACGCGCAGGCTCAGCGGCCATGGCTCACGGGCCCAGCCACTCCGCGGCATGTGGGATCATCCCGGACCGAGGCACGAACCCATGTCCCCTGCGTCGGCAGGCGGACTCTCAACCACTGCGCCACCAGGGAAGCCCCTCTCTTGTGCTTTTTCACATCAGGATCCCAATGGGAAAACACAAGGCACGTGGAAGTGGAGATTGATGGGGTCCTAGCAGACATTGATCACATGCGCTCCTGGCTGTCCATGGCCACCACCATACCACGTCACACTCTGAGCAGCCCTTGGTTTCAGGCCAGCAAGGCCAGCTGTTTGGAGTTTGTTCAGGATAAAATCTTCACACAAGTGCCCATAAAGAGGATGTGGCCAACACCACTGAGAAATGGCTAGAACAGGCCCTGGGCCTTGAGCCCGGAGCTCCCAGGTGAAATCAATCCAAAATAGTTTCCCCTCAAGTGGAGGAGGGCTGGCTCTAAAGACAGAGGAATAAGGTGCTATGGTGTCAAGGTGTGGTACCCAGACAAACAGCAGCAGCATCACCTGGAAAGTTGTTAGAAATGCAAATTCTCAGGATCCCTTCCAGACCTACTGAATCAGAAAACTCTATGTCAGTTTTTAATCTGTGGAGAAATTCCAATCTATAAATTCTATTTCTTTCCCTAAAAGACACTTGGGAACTTGAAGGGCCTCCTGGGTTTGGTCATTAAACCCTTGTATGTGCCTATTCTCCCTGCCCCACTTTTTCCAGAACCAGCCTAAGGCACCTCTTAAGAACCACAGATTCTTAATATCTTCAGGGAAGCCATCACATGGCATAAGACAATGTGAGAGAGCAAAAGCAGGACTGTTGGAAGTATTGACATGTAGAGTAAAGGGTTGTTTGTTTGGGGGAGAGGCTGGAAGGAGGGGAGTGAGCCCTGGATCTTGAAAGGGTGGAAGAAGGGGTACCGTGGAGCAGAAACAAGAGGAACACTTATGGATAGTGCCACAAGAGCACGACCATGCCCTGGGCATTGTCATAGGTGCCAAGAGGAGGGGCAGGAGACAGAGCAAACAGGAAGCCCTCACGAGGGAGCAATTAGACCATAGCACCTTAATTTTGCATACTATTGATGGAGCATCTACCCTGTGCCAGACACTCTGAAAGCAAAGAGACAGTACAGAGGAGTGGGGAGAATGTGGACCCTGCAGCCAGACTGCCCGGGTTTGAATCCCCACTTGGGGCGATGCTCAGCCAGTGGGACCTGTATAGCCACACCAGCTTTGTTTACAGGTAGCATCTGTTCTGAGTGGGCACAGCCTTGCCTCTGATTGACCAGTGTTTTGATCATCCTAGTTGTTACGTCTTTTGAATATCACCCATGTTGTCACTTTCTGCAGAGTTGAATTTAAGTTATTAAGCATCTACACACCTTGATTTTCTCATCTGTAAAACAGGAATAGTAACGTTACTTACCTCAAGTGTTAGGAGGATTAAATGAGTCCACAGAATGACTGTGCTTAGAATGATGACTGGTGCATACATTCTCAAGAAATATTAGCTGTGATAATTCTTCTCTCCCAAAGTATGAACAGTGCCTGAGTAAAGGCCAGCTTCTCAGAGTTAAAATGTCCAGAGTGGCCTGAGTTGCTAAAAGCAAAAGCTTGCTTCTGATAGGATTTAATTCCAGGGCTCGACACCCACCCAGCTCAGAGCAGGAAGAGGCAACCTGCTCGATGGAGATGGCTAGCGTGGTGGGGACGTGACACCATCGTCTGTCTGCAGCCAGCGCAGGGCCATTGCACACGTAGACAAACTTGCTCCCCTCCAGAACATGCATATCTTCTGGCCCAAATGCTGGAATAGACCCTTGGAGTCCATTCAAATGTGGAGAAATATCGTGATCCAATCAAAACCGCTCCAGCCTGTTGGCTCTTATTTTTGATAGACAGGATAAGCAAACTCTGCCTAAATAAGAACTGGTAATAAATATTCTCTTTTCCTGTCTTTCTAATGCTTCCAAGTCAAATGGTCCAAGTCTAAATGTCTCACGGGGAATCTCTGAAGGATTTCTGAAGCGTTTATTTGGCGAATAACAAAAATTCTTTATGTTATACAGACCTTTCACGTATATGTGACACTCACAATCCAGTTGAGAGAAAAGTAGGACAAATGACCTTAAGTTCAGCCTAGATGGTTGGAGACTGAGGCCCGGTGAGTGTAGGTGGCTTGTCCGGAGGCTTATGGACGTTTATGGTGGGGCAAAGGGCAGGAAACCATCACTCTAGAAATCTACAACCTTTCCTATTCATTGGCTAATAGGAGCCCTCTTTTGGAACACTACTCCCCAAACTCTCACCCACCTCAGCTTATTTTGAAGATGCCCACATGCACAGACACACACATACATCAATAACAACGGTTTGGCTTCAGGTGAGAAAGGAAGTGGCTCATCCTGGCAAAGATTGGAGACCCCTGGCCATTCACCTTCCACCACCACCTCCCTTCAGCACAAACCATTGAAAGCTGGTTCTATACATGTGCTCATGCTTTCCGGACACAAAAGAGAGAGTTAGGTACATATCTCCTGCATCCTAAAATAGAAGTTTGAGGATGGGGCAGAATGAAATATTGTTTTATTCCTATTTTATTGTTTTGATGCAATTTTAAAAGGGATTGTTTACATTCCCTTTCAGGTATTTCATTGTTAGTGTAAAGAAGTGCAACTGATCTCTGCATGTTAATCTTGTATTCCGCTACCTTGCTGAATTTGTTTATCAGTTCTAGTAGTTTTTGTGGGGATTTGCTAGGGGAAATATTGTTTTAAATATTTAAAAGATCTACATATATCCCTATAGAGAGACAGTCAACTTCATACACAAATAGCATGATATGCAAGTATTAAAATGTGAAAGAAATTGAAGTGGTAACTTGTGCCTTTTCCAGCCGACCTGGCAGGAAGTCATCACTTGCAACCATGGAGAAAAAGAACTATACAAAATAGCCTATATCATATCATAGGTACAAACATGCAAATATATTCAATATATATTTGAGATTTCCAACTACCAAAGTAATCTTCATATCCTTACAGAAGTATAATGAATAAACAAATAAAAGAAACCTTCCTTTCCACCATGAGACACCGTGAAATCAGCTGAAATGCACCCAAGTAGTTTAATCCTATAACATTCTTCTAAATTTGGGCCCAAGAGGCACTGCCACAATTTTGTTAGTCAATTAGACAACGATTTCATGAGAGGTGCCTCGTATGCATATCTATATATTTGTTCTGTACTGGAGGCAAGGAGGGAAGGACCCAAACAAGGAGACAGCACGGTGCCTCTCCAGGAGCCATCTAATCAGGCATCCTATGAAGATCCTCGTTCCTATGACGATGACACAGGAACAAGGAGTACGAAGGACAATCCATTCTTCCTTCCAAATACATCCAACTCCTTTTTGGTCTTCTGACACTAATGAGAACCCTAATGCAGACCCTCCATCAGCCTTTCCTCCTATCCTGGCCAGCTTCCAGCCTTTCCTCTTGGGTTCCCTTGAATGGACCTTGGCCAGATTAATTTTTCTAAACCAGGCACAAGCAAACCAGTGGTAGCAGCCTAGCTTCTCAGCCACAGGGAGTCACTGCACACTCTGGCCCCTCACCAGCCATTGCTCCCGAGGCGAGTCTGCCACTGCAGCCGGAACAGCTTTGATGGGACCACTCTCTCCACTTTAATCCACCTAAGGATCCCTTCCCCTCCTGCTCACCTTTTCCAAGTGCTTGGAAATCTAACTCAAATCCCATCAATTCCACAAAGTCTTCCTTGACTCCTCTAGTCTGTAGGGTTCTCCTTTTCCAAATTCTAATAGCAATAGAATTTGCTGTGTCTCTCTTTGCCACCAGGTGGAGAAAAAAAAAAAAAATGATGCAAAAAGTGAAGCCACTGGACAGAGAGAAGCTGAGATAGGAGGGGCGTTTTATGCACACATCTAAGAATCTTTCCATACTTTCTGAAATTAGGCAAGGGATAAATAATTTTTGATTCCCTTCCAACCAGAATGGCCAAAATAAAAACAGTTTTAAAAAAAGACCAACTAACGTTGGCAAGAGTATTAAGCAAATGGAACATCATTTACTACTAATAGGGGGGTAAATTGGTCAATCACTTTGGGGAAATACTAGTAACCACTACAGTTTAGCATAAGCTTAATCCATGAGCCAGCAATTCCAACAAAATAAGTGCACATATGCACCGGGAGAGATGCCCTGGAATGTGCACAGCTGCACTAATTGTAATAGCCAAATACTAGAAACGACCCAATTGTTCATCAACCGTAGAAGGAACAAATAACGTCAATGAGTAAATACAATGACAAAATACAGCAAGGTAAATGAATAAACTCAGCCACATACAACGACACAGGTAAATCTCACAAAGACAGTTGAACGAAAGACGCCAATCACAAAAGAAACAAGGTAATGGTTAGAAAGGAACACAGAGAGTTTTCTGAGATTCCGGTAACGTTCTGTTAAATGATGTGGTTACATGGATGTGTTTATTTTGTGGAAATCAATCAAGCTGTACACTTCTGATAAGTGCAATTTCTCTTATACATGTTATACATAAATTATATTTAAAGTGTGTGTGTGTGTGTGTGTGTGTGTGTGTGTAAAAGGGAGACAGACAGAGATGCTCCTGCCTGGAGAACAGGAAGGGAAGGAAATAGCCCAGAGACCATAAATAATATCTGTAAGCGCTAAGGGCTAGCTTCACGGTGTGGGAGCTTTGCAGTTGCACCAGGCCTTGTATAGACAGGGTCCCAAACTTGGATCGATGCTATGCTGTCACTGGCTTACAATTCTTAATAGCTTTTGAAACAAGGGCCTGCATTTTCCCTTCAGCCTAGGCTCTGCAAATTATGTAGCCAATGCTGAGTACAGGTTTATTGTCAGCTCCCAGTATCCAGAATTCCTCTAGTAGATCTGAGAGAAAGTCACTGAATTGAATAGGCTCAACCTCCGAAGCCCTTTTGGATGCCTTTTCAAGGAAACTGGAACTGAAGCCGCCTTCCTTACTATAAAGTCCTAGAGAAGCCAGTTGATTTCAAAGCCCACAGTAGGTCTAAAAGGGATGGGGAAGGGAGGGGTAGAAGAAGCTGCTATGCTCTGAGTCCTGAGTTAGTTCCTAAATGAATCAGGAAAACCACTTGGTTCAGAGGAGGGTGTTATTTCCTCATGCAGCTGGTACCTCATCCCATCAAGGACCAGATTGATGAGTTTGGGAACCACTGGGCCTGCTTGTCTCAGCCCCCCTTCTCTCCTCCAGGGAATGAGCTGCCCTTGGTGATCAGGCGGTTTCTGGAACTGCTCCAGAGCTTGGGCTTTCCAGCATGTGTGTGGCAGGGTACGAGCATACCTAGTTCTGGAGGCATTAACAGACCAAAGCTGTGACCTCTGTCCTGGCTTCTCTCTGCCTCCCCTTTATCTTCCTTCTCAAATCATTCAGAACCTGGGCAGGGAAAAGGGGAGCCGACCAGGTTTCGAACCTTCTAGAAAATAACTGTGCTTTGCCTTCTCTTTAAAACATGGCAGTAGAACGCTTGTGCAAGAGCCACCTACAAAGTGTTCCCTGGCCGCATCCACACTATAGAGGCCAGGCCCCCCAGCTGGCCTTTGTGTGTGCTTGGCTTTTAGGCAGCCGGCCCTGCATCTCAGATAAAACAAGCTTCTCCTTCCTCCGGAGACCGATGAGCTTCTCCCCGTCTTCTTCCCTCCCTCCCGCTACTGGGTGCCTGTGGAGAGAGGAATCCAGGCTGCTGTCACTGGGCAGCCAGGCCACCAAAACTACTGACTCTGCTTCAGGCCTGGGCATCCAGATAGGTGGGCTTGTCACCCCGAAATCATTTTCTGCTGAATTAAATCCAATTCCATGCCCTGGGTTCTATAGCTGATACCACAGCCTGCCCATCGCCTCTGTTTTCTGCCTGAATTTTGCCCACAGTTAATCTGCTGAAATCCCAGGAGATTTTCAGGGGTTATTTCACTTGAAAGGAAGAGGCCTCTGATTTTTAACTGAGAGTAGATAAAATTCCCAGGGTACTCCTCAGGCAAACAACCGCTCCTGCTGACTCCAGGTAAGCAGTCTGGTGGTGGCACTCAATTTCAGTTAGCCCCAAGGACACCTTTTCTTTCTCATGTGACAGTAGCAATAATAACTTTTTTTCTTTATCTGCTATCAACCTACAGAGTTCCAATTTTTTGCGACTCATCTTTGGAGAAACCGTCTCTTCGTGGCTCATTCTATCCATAGGATCTTTCACTTGAATAATTTCACAGCACCTGCATTTATTCATTCATTTATTCATTCATTATCTGCTTATTCTTCAACATAGAACTAAGTGGACATTTATTCCCCTTACCGTACTATCCCTTCACATTCATTTCTTTATGCTCATCAATGTCTGGTTCGTGGTACCCTTCCAAAGATGTCTTCCTTGATTAAGTCCATCCTACTCTGACCAGGGTCCTCTGACCTTATCTCTTTCTTCTGTGTCCACTCAGTATTAACTGCTAAGTCTGACCCAAACTTCCCAATACGAACTCTCATAGCTCCCCATACATCTTTCTTAAAGCGAGGAAAGTCTGATGATTTTCAAATGAGGAGGAATATTGGCAGCGAGTCAGAGTCTAAAGGGAGGGTCCTTAAAGGTCCTTTGTATTTTATAAAAAGCATGTCCAATATTACACTGTATTTCAAACAATAAATACTTGTGTCAATTTTTAATATAAACTACATGAAGTATATCTCAATAAAATATCCCTGATCTGGGGGAATACAATGAAAATATAGTGATTCTCAATGGGGACTTGTCCCTGTAGGGAATGATCAGCCCCTGAGCCAGGAGAAGGCAAGGTTTTTCTGTCCATCTTCCCTAGAAGCACCAGATTCATCTCTAGCCCTAGAACAAGGGACATGTTTCATAAGCCTTTGTTCAAACTCTTTTCCCTACCTGGAGTGCCCTTCCCTCCTCTCTATGAAACCCCTTCTATACTTAATGAGCTATTACAAATATCACTTCATACTCTAAGCCTTTCTTGGTTCTACCAAGTGGTCTTTCCTTCTTCTGAATGCCCTGTAAGAGGCCTTATCTATGGCACTAATTGCACTGTGGCAAATACAATATTAACACATTTTTATCCACCCATCCTCCAGACAGTAAGCTCCCTGAGGATAGGAACCACGCACAGTATGATTTTTTTTTTCCAGGAGATGGTGAGTTTTATTTTGTCTTGTCTGGATAGAGATTTGATTTGCTCTCGAATGTTCCAGGGTGGTGAGAGACTAGGAGAAAGCACAGAATGCAGAGGTCTATTTGGTGTAACCTTCTCCCTCATTTTCACCTTCACCATCGATGCCAAGAGCAGCACACTTGCTTGCAGAACTGAATTTAGAGGCTGGACTTTCTTCAGCTTTCTTTGGCTCAGGTGCAGACCTGGAGTCTTGATGCTTTTTGCCATCTTTCCTGTCTGCCTCCTTCCAGTGGTCTTTGTTCCCTCCATCTCCTGGACCACGGCTGGAATTTCCACTTTGGCCTTTTGGGGCACTCACCCCATCTACATTATTTTCATCTGCTTTCCTTACTGGTCCTTCCTCAGATGGTTGAGCTGAAGCTACTTTCCCTCCACCACTTGTACGGGACTGCTGCTCTGTGTCTGAGCTCTGAGATCGATCAGGAGGCTTAGAACTTCGTTTCACACAAGCATTCTCCTTTGGTGGAGGGGTTGGTATTACCTTTCGAGGCTGTTCAGGTTTGGGAGGCTTAGAAGCTGGAGACTGACAGTCTTCCTCTTTACTGGGTGTTTCGTATTCTAGCGACTTCTCACTGTCTCTCCTTCGTGCATCCTGGTCTGACTTACTTCTTCCAGATGTGGCTGAGGTCCCAGTCTGTGATGACTCATCTCCTGCCCTCGGCCGTTCCCGTTCCTGAGTTTCTTCACTTCGCCAGCTTGGGTGTCTCTCCCGAGGCCGTCGTTCTAGTTTCGGCTCATCCAGCTGACGCCGCGGTTTCTCCTGTTCCTTCTGTAGCCGCTCTTCCACTTCTCGTTCTCTAGCAGCTGTGTCAACAGGCTTTGCTCCTCCAAAGATAGAGGCTGCTCGACTGGACTGGGAGGTGCTAGCAGAGGAATCATCTTCTTTAGGAGTACTCTGAGGCTTTAGGTTCAGTTTGGGTCTTTGCGAGGGACCTCTATCATCACGCCTATCATCACCCCGAGAGTAATCATCTTTGGAGCTCCATGACCGGTCATCTTGTCATCATATCTGTCTTCACAGGGTCCCCGCCTCCTCTGTAGTGGTCATCCCTACGGTACCCACTACCAAATGCTCTTCTGCCACTGCCTATCCTGGAATAGTAGCCTCTATCATGGTCTCTGCTGCCTCGGTCATCACAGCGATCTCGGCCCCCGTATCGATCCATGTCCCGGCGTGGGCCATCACGGTAACTGTCCCGATACCCATCACGATATCGGTCTGAATCATAACGATCTCCATACTTGTCTCCAAAGCTATCATCACCTCTTCTAGGTGGGTAGTCATCAAAGCTGTCTGTAGCAGGACGGGCCCTCCAGTCTGTATCTGTTCTGTCAGAATCCCGATTTCTATCTCTGCCAAAAGAACGATCATCCTGTCTTTATCCTGTGCTTGATCAGCAACGTCCACTCGAATTCTCCTGTTACCTAGAGATTTTTCATTGAGGCTCGGGGCATTGAGCAAGGAATCCAGGTCCTCAAACTCAGCGTTACCAAAACCTTTCAACCTCTCAGGATTGCTGGGTTCACATTATAAACGCACTGCGCTCATATTTAAACGTCTGAAGGAATTCTGAAGAATCCCTTAATGGAGTCTTCTATCACATCACAGGGCAGGTTCCCTAGAAAAGCAGGGTAGGGTGGCGATTTGGAAAGACAGCCCCAGTGGATATTGGATTCCCGAGCAGCCCGTGGAGCAGTGGGCAGGATGGAAGGGTCGACTGGAGGTGCCCCATGCACATCATCATCATTACTATGCCAAGTGGTTGAAACATCTCCTTCTAGGTCATCTGTTTCATCAGCCCAGCTGACTGGTTTAGGGACATAGGTGCTCCCTCCAGCAGTCCCTCCATCCTCAGCCAGGAGGTCTGTTAGGGAGATAGTCTTCCCCTTCCTATTCTTCATTTTTGCTGAGGCCGCCATGTTGGGAGAGGGAGAGAGAACGCAAAGGCCACTGTATGATTTTTATTCCAGAACCCTAAGATACATCAAATATCACTTCATTCTTTCTCTAAACCAAATTAACTTAGTTCTAAGCTCTATCACCTAGCTGGAGAAACATTACATTTCAGCCTTTGGTGAGCTTCCTTCTCCCATCTGCCGTCCTACCGTCACCATGAGACTATACAACATTGAGTATACAGGGGAGCATATTACATGAGCAGGGTGTCCTCCTTTGAGTAGGGTGGTGTCAGCTTTGGTGCTCACTGCCAAAGCCCACATGGTCAAGTTGAAGCAGGTGGCTCCACCACCTCTTGCCTATTTCCAAAGTCCAGTCTAAGGCCCATTCTCAACAAGGTCTTCCCAACCTTTCTATCAGGACAGATCTTTGTCTCTTCTGAACCCCATCTCTTGACCCCCCCCCATTTGATGTTGACTGCATTCTAGCATATGCCTTGGCATCTATTTTGTACACACTTACTCCCTCCAGTTTGCCCCATCCCTAGTCTCCCCCTAGTCTTCAGGGGAAGAAATCATCGTAGTCACATTCACCTCCTGTACTAGTAGCTAATGTAGTGCCTCAAATACTAACGTATTGAGTGAACGGTTAATCTTCTGCTCTTTCATCTTCAGTCCCGGGAGACACTTCCTGAGACATAGGATCCATCCTGTAGGACTCAGCCCAGACATTCCTTCCTCGGTAAATTTCTTTACCTGTCACCACAGCTATTTGTGTCATTATGTAATCTTGTTTGTACCACTAGATTGCATATTCCATGAAGGCAAGAACAGCATCTATTTTTAAAAAATTTTTAAATTGGAGTATACTTGATTTACAATATCATATAA
Organism: Neophocaena asiaeorientalis asiaeorientalis; assembly: GCF_003031525.2. NCBI lineage: Eukaryota > Metazoa > Chordata > Mammalia > Artiodactyla > Phocoenidae > Neophocaena > Neophocaena asiaeorientalis. The sequence goes on from NW_020175011.1 coordinate 1,399,373, forward strand.
GTTTCAGGTGTACAGCACAGCAATTCAGTTTTATATATATGTATATCTATATCTTTATCTATGTATCTATCTCTCTCTATATATATTCTTTTTCAGGTTCTTTCCCCTTATAAGTTAATACATAATATTAAGTATACTTCCCTATGCTATACAGTAGGTCTTTGTTTGTTATCTATTTATACATAGTAGTGTGTATATGTTACTCTTAGCCTCCTAATTTATCCCTCCCACCTCCCCCTTTCCCCTTTGGTAACCATAAGTTTCTTTTCTGTGTCTGTGAGCCTCTTTTCAGTTTTTGAAATAAGTTCATTTGTGTCTTTTTTTTTCTTTTAGATTCCACATATAAGTGATATCATATCGTATTTGTCTTTCTCTTCCTGACTTAAACTTCACTTAGTATGATAATCTCTAGGTCCATCCATATTGCTGCAAATGGCATTATTTCACTCTTTTTATGACTGAGTAATATTCCATTGTGCGTGTGTGTGTGTGCGTGTGTGTGTGTGTGTGGTGTGTATACATGCCACATCTTCTTTATCCATTCATCTGTTGATGGACACTTAGGTTGCTTCCATGTCTTAGCTATTGTAAATAGTGCTGCAGTGAACATCGTGGTGCATGCATCCTTTCAAATTATGGTTTTCTCCAGATATATGCCTAGGAGTGGGATTGCTGGGTCATATGGTAGCTATATTTTTAGATTTTTAAGGAACTTCCATACTGTTCTCCATAGTGGCCGTACCAGTTTACATTCCCACCCCCAGTGTAGGACGATTCCTTTTTCTCCACACTCTCTTCAGTATTTATTATTTGTAGAATTTTTGATGATGGCCATTCTGACTGGTGTGAGGTGATACCTCACTGTAGTTTTGATTTGCATTTCTCTAATAATTAGAGATGTTGAACATCTTTTCATGTGCCTTTTGGCCATCTGTATGGCTTCTTTGGAGAAATGTCTGTTTAGGTCTTCTGCTTATTTTTTGGTTTGGCTGTTCGTTTTTTTGATATTGAGCTGCATGAGCTGTTTGTAAATTCTGGAGATTAATCTCTTGTCAGTTGCACTGTTTGCAAATGTTTTTTCCCATTGTATGGGTTGTCTTTTCATTTTGTTTATAGTTTCCTTTGCTGTGCAGAAGATTTTGAGTTTAATTAGGTCCCATTTATTTATTTTTGTTTTTACTTCCATTACTCTAGGAGACAAATCCAAAAAGATATTGCTGCAATTTATGACAAAGAGTGTTCTGCCTATGTTTTCTCCTAAGAGTTTTATAGTATCCAGTCTTACATTTAGGTCTTTAATCCATTTTGAGTTTATTTTTGTGTATGGTGTTAAAGAATTTCATTCTTTTACATGTAGCTGTCCAGTTTTCCCAACACCATTTATTGAAGAGACTGCCTTTTCTCCATTGTAAAGTCTTGCCTCCTTTGTCTTAGATTAATTGACCATAGGTGTGTGGGTTTATTTCTGGGCTTTCTATCCTCTTCCACGGATCTATATTTCTGTTTTTGTGCCAGTGCCATACTGTTTTGATTACTATAGCTTTGAAGTCAGGGAGCTTGATTCCTTCAGCTCCATTCTTCTTTCTCAGGATTGTTTTGGCTATTTGGGGTCTTTTCTGTTTCCATACCAATTTTGAAATTATTTTTTCCAGTTCTGTGAAAAATGCCATTGGTATTTTGATAGGAATAACACTGACTCTGTAGATTGCCTTGGGTAGTATAGTCATTTTAACAATATTGATTCTTCCAATCCAAAAGCATGGTATATCTTTCCATCTGTTTCTGTCATCTTCAATTTCTTTCATCACTGTCTTATAGTTTTCAGAGTACAGGTCTTTTGCCTCCTTAGGTAGATTTATTCCTATGTTTTTCTCTTTTTTTGGATGTGATGGTAAATGAAATTGTTTCCTTAATTTCCCTTTCTGATATTTCATTGTTAGTGTATAGAAATGCAACAGATTTCTGTGTATTAATTTTGTATCCTGCAACTTTACCAAATTCATTGATGAGCTCTAGTAGTTTTCTGGTAGCATCTTTAGGATTTTCTATGTATAGTATCATGTCATTGAACAGCATCCATTTTTGCTCACTATATTCCTTACCTAGAGTCCTGATACCCGGCAGCCAGTCAAATAAATATTGACTTGCATAATAAATACCTCCTCCTCCAACCATCAACTCTTCCAGCTGGGCTTGTGTTTCTGACACACCAGGATATGTTGAAGCTGTGGGATGACGATTCTCCCCTAAGGTTAAAGCAGAGGCCCCTCACCATGAGGACCTCCCTTGAGAAGCAAAGAGTGAGAATCCAGAATCCTCACCCATCTCTAAGCCATGTTTCACCACCTCTGCCTCACTTTTGTACCTCCAGTCCTGTTCAGAAAACTCCTTACCACTTTCAACTTTTCCTTCTTCACAGTAGAGATTTATCCAAACCTGAGCAGAGATGAAAATTCCCTCAAATAGCCAAATAAAAGCCTTTTAGGGGTCTTTCAGGCCATTCTTTAGATACTATTTTCTACCAGTAGAATGTGCAGCAATGGGGATTTTAACATGTTTGGTTGGAAATAGCGAAGAGTTCAATTAATTTAATGTGCTGAGCACTCAAGATCTGACATTGTGTAATTCTAAGTGACAGTGACATCGATGGCATTGTAGACTAGCCTAGGAGACTGCAAGGAACATGCTCCCCAGTGCTGATGGATGAGATCATATTTTAACTATTTCAAGTTTATTTTTATTTTAATTAATTTATTTATTTTACAGTTGGTCCTTGTTGGTTATCTATTTTAAGCATAGCTGTGTGTACATGTCAGTCCCAAACTTGTGATTGCCGGGGGGTGGGGAGGGGAAGGTGGGAGGGAGGGATGGATTGGGAGTTTGGGATTGATGTGTTAACTATTTCAAGTTTAAATGGGTCTCTTCTAGTGCGGTCTAGGTCTATACTTTCCCATACAGTAGCTACCAGCCACCTGTGGCCATTTACATTTAAATTCAATAAAAATTTAAATCTCTCAGTCTCACTAGTCACGCTTCAAGTACTCAATAGCCACATGTGGCCCATGGCTACCATATTGAACAGCGCTATGTTACATTCCTATCAATACAGAAAGATCTATGGAACAGCACCACCCTAGATTCCTTGAACACACACCAAGGTGAAACCGTCTCAGCAAGATGACTTGCACTCAGATAGGAAATGTTCAACAAACATCCACTCTTTTTACTGCACACCAGATTCTGTTGTACACCCTTCACACACAGCCCATCATTAGATGGTCACAATTAGGGATATATGTAGTATATTATTATCCCCTGAGCTAGTTTGCTGGTGCTGCCATTGCAAAATATTGTACACTTGGTGGCTGCATTTGATAGAAAATAGAAGACCAGAAAAATGAGCCAGATGAATGACTCTACTTCCTTTTTTTTTCCTCTTTGCCCTCCTGACCATTTTGGTATAAAAGTCTCACAATAGGATGGGTTATAACTCCAAACTCAGAGAGATGGTAATGTGGGTAATAAATCCTGCCCAGGACCACGCCTGAGAAGACAGCCTCCCAGGCTAAGAATGAGCAGGGCCAACTCAGTGCAGCATCTGGCTCAGGTTGGTACAATTCAGGAATGCCACCATCACCCAATGGGATTTTTGCATTGTAATATGCTAATGACCAAGCCAGTATGCTGGGCAGGGAGTAAAAAGCACCAATTCTCCTCCACAAAAATAAAAATGACATGCAGCCAGCTCTCTATTAACCACAGAAACTGGAGCAATAAGAGCAGAGGCAATTGCAATTCACAGATAATTCCAAAGCTTTTCTCTAGCAAGTGACAGCAAGTGATCTCATTTTCAGAGGCTTCAAGGACAATTCTAATGTAATAAACAGAGAGACAAATTGTGTGAATGCAACACACACATACACACAGGGCTTGACGTGGGAGAAACGGAAGGGAACCAGAGACCAGACACCCATTCAGGCTTGACGTTCTCCTGCTGAACCCTTAGGCTTTGTGTTCATAAACTCACCACTCATTCAGGACCTTTGGGCTTAATGCAAATTAACTAAACTGTCAGGTAGCTCATTTTACCATTATTGAGGTTTTAAAATAACTAGGAGTGAAGGCAACTGATTAAAGCCTTTCCAGGCTGCTGTCGCAGTTTATGAATTATAAAAGTTCCATATTAATGTGACTCCATTGTGACTGCAGATTAGCTGGGGGATATTCATTAAGATGGAATAAAAAGGCAACAGGAGCTGTGACATCCCTTGTTTCATGTTCCCCGACAGCTTTTCTGGGCACTCAGTGTGAAAGCATGAAAATAATATACTGTATTTCTATAGCATTTTACAAATAGGATAATATCATTTACCCCATTTGATCTCCCCATTAATCTTATGAGCTTGGCAAGGCTGGTGTTATTCTCTTTGTTTTACATGAAAAGAAACTAAAACTCAAAGAAGTTTAGTGCCTCGCACAGGTAGTAAGAGAGGAAACATAGTCAAATACCCAGGCCTGCTAACTCCCAATCGTGGTCTTCCAGTATGCCATTGTGTCTCTCTTTCTTAAGAGCCATGCTTCTCCAAAAACAGTCCCTCCATCCTCCCATCTTAGGTGTCTGAAATTTCCAACGAGAAAGATTCATTACTTTGGTTTAAAGCGAGGTTTCCCACATTAAAATAGAGAAGAAGAATTTTCACTGAGAGGTGGAAGAATAGAAGTGTTTTTCCTGTACTCTCTCCTTATGAATTGAGTAAAACTAAAAAAAGAAACAAAAGGTAGAGAAATAACACCATTTTAAATAAAGTAAGGAAACAAATGTGTGCCCAAAGCATAAACAAAGCAAACACTGCAAGATCTGAGTCTAGTCGAGGGAATATGGTGAGAGTCAACTCATCTACCTCGGACTTTATGGAAGATGCAGATTTTCCCAAAGTCAAATGTCACTAAGAAAGAAAGAACATCAATAATCCATAAACCCTTCCACAGATTTTTTTAAGTGGGGAGTGCTTCCTAAATCATTTTTTGATGCCAGTATAACTTTGGTACCAAAACCTGATAAGGGACATTACAAGAAAGGAAAGTTACATACCAAACATGAATTCATGATTCATACACATGAATCCCAAACACAATACCAGGATTTAATGATACTAAACAAAATGTTATCAAAAAGAATCCAGCAATATATAGAGAAAGATAATACCTTGTGAAAAAGTTGAGTTAATTCCAGAAATGCAAGGGAGGTTTGAGTTTTGAAGCTCAAAGTTATTTGTTCTATTTACAGAAGAAGAAAAATTACATGATTTTATTCAATAGGTGTAGAAAAAAGATTGATAAAATTTATTACTTATTTATAATAAAATCTTAGAACACTAAGAATAGAAGTGAACTTCCTAATCTGATGAGGTCTACAATAATCTAAAAGCACATTTCATGCTTAATAGTGAAATAGTGGATACCTTCTCTCTAAATTGAGAATGAAACAATAATGGAACTTATTAATTTCTATTCAACATTGTACTGGAGGTCCTATCCAGTCTAATAAGGTAAGGGGAAAAAAGATTAAAAGTAGGGAAAACTGCCATAATTTGCATAACAGATAATTGTGTGCACAGAAAAACTATAGACAAATTATTAGATTAAGAAGTGGGCTTAGCAATTATGCTGGATAAAAGGTAAATACACACAAAAAAATTGTATTTCTACATACTAGGAAAAAAAGAATTAGAAAATAAAAAAGTTTATACTATTTCTAATAACATTAAAAACTCAAAAGCCTAGGAAATAAATCTGACAGGATATGCAAGCTATCTACACAGAAAACTCTAAATCATTATTGAGAGAAATTAAATAAGACAATATATACCATGTTCCTGAATTGGAAGTTTCAGTATTATAATTGTTTGAATTCTCCCCAAATTGATCTATAAATTCAACACAGTTCCAAACAATTTCTCAGCAGGATGTGTGTGGATGTGGGTGTGTGTAATTTGACAAAATACAAATCGATGTGGCAGTGTAGAGTACCAAGAATATTCAAGACAAATTCAAAGATTTCTAAAAGATGTCAGGACTCATAATAAAGCTGTAGTAATTAAGCCAGTGTGGTATTGATGAAAGAAAACTGGATAGAAATTGGAAAATGGAATTGGAAATAGAAAGCCCAGAAAGAGACCCATGCAGTATGAAAACTTGATTTATGGCAAGTGTGGTATGGAAAGCAGCGGGGAAAAGACAGTCTTCTCATTAAGTATTGCTGATCAGTTAGATATCCATATATAAAGAAACGAAACCCAATTCCTACCTAGTACCATGCAAAACAATCAATTTCAGATGAGTTGTTTATCTAAATGTGAAATATAAAACAATCTTCTACAAGATAAAAATAGTAGAATATCTTTGTGACCTTGGAACAGGCAAAGATTTCTGAAAACACAAAATGTACTAACCATAAAGGAAAAGATAATAAATTAGACTAAATTCAAAATAGCTGTTCATGAAAAGACTTCATTGTGAGTGCAAAAAGACAAGCCACAAAATGGGAGATCTTACACTACATGTAACTAAAAGAGACACATATCCAGACTATATAAAGAAATCCTACTAATAAATAAGAAAAAAACATCAACTCAATATAGAAACTGCCAAGATACTTGAATGGGCACTTCACAAAAAGAATATTTAAATGGTCAATAAATATACGAAAATGTTCCCATTTGCATACCCTCTTGGGTATATGAAAAGTTGCTCAAAATCACTAATCATCAGGGAAATGCAAATCAAAACCACAATGAGCTATCACTTCACACCTGTTAGGATGGCTATTATATATATATACTTTTTATATATGTAAAATTTATTTTATATACTTATATATTAAAGTGGATTTTTGTGTATATAGATGTGTATACATATATTTGCATGTATACATACTATACATATATATATATTCGTTTATATATAAAATAAGTTTTGGTGAGGATATAAAGAAATTGCAACTCCTGTATGCTTCTCGTGGGAATGTACATACAGTGGTGTGACCACTACAGAAATAATATGGAAGTTCATCAAAAACTTAAAAATAGACTTACCACATGATGCAGCAATTCCACTTCTGTATATTTACGCCCCCAAATTAAAATCGGTATCTCAAAGAGATATGTGCACTCCCATGTTCACTGCAGCATTATTCATAATAGCCAAGATGTAGAAACAATCTAAATGTCCATTGACAGATGAGTAGATAAAGAAAATGTAGCATATACATACAATAGAGTATTATTCGGTCTTTAAAAAGAAGGAAATCCTGCCGTTATGTAGCAACATGAATTAAACATTCAGGACATTATGCTAAGTGAAATAAGCCAGTCACAGAAGACCCGATGTTGCATGATTCCACTTTTATATTTAAAATAGTCTGACTCTTAGAAGCAAAAATAGTCTGACTCTTAGAAGCAGAGAGTACGATGGTGATTGCCAGTGTCTGGTGGCGGGGGGCGTGTAGGGAGATGGGAAGTTGCTGTTCAATAAGTATAAAGTTTCAGTTATGCAAGATAAAGTAGTTCTAGGGCTCTTGTATACAACATTGTGCCTGTAGTTAACAACACTGCACTGTACATTTAAAAAATTGAGGGTAGATCTCAAATTAAGTGTTCTTACCATAATTTTTTTCTAGAACACTGTGTCTGTTCTTTTTTTAATTAATTAACTTTTTATTTATTTATTTATTTTTGGCTGCTTTGGGTCTTCGTTGCTGTGTGCGGGCTTTCTCTAGTTGCGGCGAGCGGGGTGTACTCTTCGTTGCGGTGCAGGGGCTTCTCATTGCGGTGGTTTCTCTTTGTTGCGGAGCGTGGGCTCTAGGTGCGCGGCTTCCGTAGTTGTGGCACAAAGGCTCAGTAGTTGTGGCCTGCGGGCTCTAGAGCACAAGCTCAGCAGTTGTGGCGCACGGGCTTAGTTGCTCCGAGGCACGTGGGATCTTCCTGGACCAGGGCTCGAACCCGTGTCCCCTGCATTGGCAGGCGGATTCTTAACCACTGCGCCACCAGGGAAGTCGCTTACCACAATTTTTTTAAAAAGGGAAAAGAAAGGAAAATATGACCAAACTCATTAAGAGAAATGCATATTAAAGCTACAGTAAGATACCACTGTAGAACTTTTAACATGCCTGAATTTGAATTTCAAAGCCTGACAAAAGCAAGTTTAACAAGAATGTAGAGCAACTGAAACTCTCACATGCTGCTAATAGGAGCATAAATTTGTACAAGCACTTTAGGAAATTGTATGGCAGTACCCACTAAATTTAAGCATATGCATAGTCAATGACCCAGCAATTCCTATATACATGTCCAAAAAATGATTTAATTAAAAAAATCTTTTAAAGTTAGCTTACCACAATTTTTTTAAGAAAGGAAAATATGACCAAACTCATTAAGAGAAATGCATATTAAAGCTACAGTAAGATACCACTGTAGAACTTTTAACATGCCTGAATTTGAGTTTCAAAGCCTGACAAAAGCAAGTTTAACAAGAATGTAAAGCAACTGAAACTCTCACATGCTGCTAATAGGAGCATAAATTTGTACAAGCACTTTAGGAAATTGTATGGCAGTACCCACTAAATTTAAGCATATGCATAGTCAATGACCCAGCAATTCCTATATACATGTCCAAAAAATGATTTAATTAAAAAAATCTTTTAAAGTTAAAATAAATTTAAAAATAGAGAAATTCATGCCCACGTACACCAAAAGTTACGTGCAGCAAAGGTCACAGCATCCTTATTCATAGCAGCCCCTGAACGGGTAGCAAGCCAAATGTTCATCACAGCAGAAAAATTTTTTTAATTCTTTTATGGTGTATGTATACAATGAATTCAATACAGCAAAAAATGCTTAACTATAGCTGCATGTACCAACATGGGGATGAATCTCACATACATGGTATTGTGCAAAAGAGGTCAGAAAGGAAAGAATATATGATGTATAATTCCATTTATAAGATTTCAAAAATGGCTGAAACTAATCTATGGTGTTAGAAGTCAGATAGTTAACATTTAGAGAAGGTAGAAAGGTTATGGAATGGGCTGATATACAGATTGTACCTTTAGGATCCTGGAAATACTCCTTCTCTTGACCTGGTTCACAGTTAAACAGGTGTGTTCATTTTGTATATTTAGGGTTGGTGAAGTTTTCTGAGTGTGTTATACTTCAATTAAAAAAATACAGTCCACTACCATAAAAGTCATAGCCAATGTCCGTGACATTAAAGTCATTAATCCTTCAATTAAAGATCCAGAGTCAGAGACAGTCATAGAAAAGGTAATTCTTTAGAAGGGCTAGGAGAGAGGAATCTGAAAGAGAAACCCTGCCAATAAACTACTCCTATTCTTTCTATATTTAATATAAATTCTTAAGATATAATTGACATACCCTTAAAAGTCACCCTTTTAAAGTATGCAATTCAGTGAGTTTTTGTATGTTCATAAAATTGTGTGACTATCACGCTACCTAATTCCAGAACATTTTCTTCACCCCAAAAAGAAAGCCCATGCCCATTATGGGTCACACCCTACCCCCAGCCCTTGACAACCACTAATCTGTATTCTGTCTCCTTAGATCTGCCTAGTCTGAACATTTCATATAAATGTATCTATATATTATGTGACATCTTGTGTCTGGCTTCTTTCACTTAGTGTACTGTTTTCAAGGTTCATTAATGTTATAGGATCAGTCGGTACTTGATCCTTCTTATGGCTGAAAAACATTCCATTGTATGGCTGTACTACATTTTTTAATCTCTTCACTAGTTGATATACATCTGATTTGCTTCCACTTTTTGCCTATTACGTATAATGCGGCTTTGAACAGTTTATATGTGGATACATGTTCTGAATTCTCTTGGGTATCCACTTAGGAGTTGAACTGCTAGATCATATGACAATCCTACATTTAGCAGTTTGAAGAGCTGCCAAACTGCTTTCCAAAAATCTGCACCGTTTTACATTCCCAGCAGAAATGTATGAGGGTTCCAGTTTCTCCACTTCCTAGCTAACGTGTTATTTTCTGTCTTTTTTATTCTAGCCATCCTAGTTTGTGTGAAATGGTATCTCATTTTGGTTTTATTGGCATTTCCCTAATGAATGATGATGTTCAACATCTCTTCATGTGTTTATTGATTGTTTGAATATCTTCTTTAGAGAAATGTCTATTCAAATCCTTTGCTCATTTTTACAATAATTAGATTATTTGTCTCTTTATTTTTGAGCTATAAAATATCTTTATATATTCTGTACCTAAGTCCATTATCAGATGTATGATTGGCAAATACGTTCTCCCATTCTGTGGGATATTTTCACTTTCTTAATGGAATACTTTGAAACACAAAAGTTTTTAATTTTTTTTTTTTTGCGTTAGGCGGGTCTCTCACTGTTGTGGCCTCTCCCGTTGCGGAGCACAGGCTCCGGACACGCAGGCTCAGCGGCCATGGCTCACGGGCCCAGCCGCTCCGTGGCATGTGGGATCTTCCCGGACCGGGGCACGAACCCGTCTCCCCTGCATCGGCAGTCGGACTCTCAACCACTGCGCCACCAGGGAAGCCCTAAAGCTTTTAATTTTGATGAAATTCCATTCATCTATTTTTTATTTTGTTGCTTGTGCTTTGTGTCATATCTAAGAAACCATTACTTGATTCAAGCTCACAAAGATTTATTCCTGTGTTTTCCTCTAAGAGTTTTATAGTTTTAGCTCCTACATTTAGCTCTATGATCTATTTTGAGTTAATTTTTGTATCTAGTATGACACAGGGGTCCAAATTCATTCTTTTGTATGAGGCTATCCAGTTGTCCCAGCACCATTTGTTAAAAAGACTATTCTTTCCTCGTTAAACTGTCTAGGCACCCTTGTCAAAAATCAACTTACTGTAAATGTAAGTCTTTATTTCTGGAGTCTCTCAGTTATTTTACATTGATCTACATGTCTACCTTACATCTGTACCACATCGTCTGGATTACTGTTTGTCTTGTCCTAAGTTTTGAAATTGGAAGATGTGAGTCCGCCAACTTTTTTTCCTAAATTGTTTTGTCTATTTCGAGTCCCTAGCATTTCCATAGGAATTTCATGCTTCTTTTGTCAGATTCTGAAGACAAAGTTGGTTGGGATCTTGATAGGGATTGCACTGAATCTGTAGATCAGTTTGGGGAGATTTAAACTTAACGATACTAAGTTTTCCAATTTATGAGCACAAGATGTCTTCCCATTTACTTATGTCTTTAAATTTATTTCACTGAAGTTTTATAGTTTTCAGTGTACAATGTTTACATTTCTTTTGTTAAATTGATTCCTAAGTACTTTACTCTTTCTGATGCTGTAGTAAGTAGAATTGTTTTCTTAATTTCATTTTAGGATTGATCGTCACCAGTATATAGAATTACAATCGAATAAGGATCATATATCCTGCAACTTTGCTGAAGAAATCATCTCTAATAATTTTTTGGTGTGGACTTCTTAAGATTTCATATATGTATATATATGAATCATATCATCTGCAAAAAGAGAGGTTTTGTTCCCTTTCTAATTTGCATGTCTTATATTTCTTTTTCTTGTCTAATTGGCCTGATTAGAACCTTCAGTGCAATGTTGAATAGAAGTGATGAGCATAGACTTCCTTGTCTTGTTCTTTATCTCAGGGGGAATGATTTCAGTTTTTAAACATTAGGTATGCTACTGGCTGTAGGGTTTTCATAGATGCTCTTTTTCAGGTTGAAAATTTCCCTTGTATCCCTAGTTTATTGAGTGTTTTTAACATAAAGGAGTATTGATTTTGTCAGATGTTTTTTCTGCATCTATTGAGAGGATCATGTAGTTTTATCCTTTATTCTATTAATGTTGTATTATATTGATTAATTTTTGTATTTTAAACAAACCTTACATTTCTGGGAAACATACCATTTGGTCATGGTGTATAATCTTTTTTATATTGCTGGATCAGTATTTTGTAGAGGATTTTTATTCTCTCATCATAAGGGATATTAAGCTATAGTTTTCTTATGCTGTCTTTGACTTGCTTTAGAATGAGTTGAGATGTATTTCTTCCTCTTATATTTTTCGGAAGACTTTGTGAAAAATTGGCATTAATTGTCTTTTAGGTGTTCGGTAGAATTCACCAGTGAAGCCTGGTCCTGGGATTTTTCTTTGGGGAATTTTTTGACTCCAAATTTAACCTCGTTATTTGTGATAGGTCTACTAAGCTGTTCTATTTCTTCTTGAGTCATTTTTGATAGTTTTTTTCTTTCTAGGAATTTGCCATTTCATCATAGTTTTCTAATTTGTTGGCATGAAATTGTTGATGGCCTTATAATCCTTTTTCTTTCTATAAGAGTAGTAATGAAGTCTCCTCTTTCAATCCTGATTGTATTAATTGAGTCTTCTCTCTCTTTTTCTTCATCTGTCAAGCTAAAAGCTTGTCAGTTTTGTTGATCTTTTCAAAGAACCACTGGAGTAAGCAAAAAGGAAGATTTGTTTACCCACATTGCAAAACTTCCCACGTAGAGAGGCTCCAAGTAGGTTAATTCAGCAGCTGTGATGTCACGGAGGATACAAGTCACTTCCACGTGTCCGCCTGTGATTCACATGTTGGGCTGGCCCTTGCTTGCCCTCTCCCCATGGCTGCCACATCTACAGTCATCCATGTAGATGTGATCGTGTCCAATAGAAGAGTAAAAAAACAAAATATTTTTCAAGGCTCTCCTGCAGACCCTCTTCCACATTCCATTGCCAGAACTGAGTCTGAATCCAGTCTCTAACAAGTTGAATGGGGCTATCATGATGAGCGCAGGTTAATTAGAACACAAAGAAGAGGGTGAGTCCTGAGCAGAATTATAGCAGGAGAGAAGGGACTCAGCAGATACTGCCTGAATTTGAAACAGGTAGTTAAACAAATGTACTGACTCTAATTCCTAACAGTTTTTTTAATAAATTTCTTTATGAATATTTAATGTTTAAATTTTTTGAGAAACTGATATCTCTTCTGCTGGAAGAAACTTTTAGCTAAAGTTCAGCAATTATTTGAGATTCTTTTTCTATATTCATATTGATAACCATACTTTATATTTTACTAATACGCATACCATAATATGCATACCGAACCAAGTTTCTAAAAAAAACAACAACAAAGGTAGCCCTCTTTACTGAAACATAAATAATCAAAGGAACAGTTATATTATGTAAATATATACTGTCTATAGTTAGTATTCATGTTGTTATCAGCCATCAATGCCTTTGTCAAAATTAGACCAGATTAGCTTATCTGTCATATTGGAAAGCAAAATGGAGCACAGCTTGAGAAGAAAAAATTAGTTCAGAGAGTTTATAGACCAGAAAAAGATGTTGTGCTTGTGGGGAGGTGAGGGAGCAGCTCTCAGACATCAGGGCGATTCTCGGAGCTGTGCGGGAAGGGCCCGCAAGGGCCGGACAGATGACTTTCCTGTGCCTCTTCCTTCTAAATGCACAGAAAGTCTCCTATGAAACACTTGAGGTCTCAACCACAATATCTATTTAATATGGACATTATGGCCTCGGGCCAGAAGTTGATGATACAAAGATGAATATGACTCAGTTCCTGCCCTCAAGTACTCACAGTCTAATGGGAAAAATGAACTCATCAAAAGCAATCTCGGGTGCAACAGCAGAGGTGCAATTGTATGAGTTACAGCAGCTGCCCAGAGGGGGCAATGATTAATTCAGTTTTGAAAGGCAGAGACAACTCTGTAGAGAAAAATTAAAATCAAAGAATGCATTTGAGTTCACCAAGTGTATGGCAGAAGAAAAGGCTTTCCAGAAACCGAGAACAGAGCTTGGAAGCAGCATGGCGTGCTTGGGGAGCTGCAAGACATGTGATGTTGATGCATCGTGGTGGTAGAGGGAGATAAAGGCAGAGCGGGGAGACGGACTAGACATTGCAGTGCTTTCCTTGCCTTACTAGGAAGAGCGAGGCTTATCCTATGGAGCATGGGAGCCACTGCAACTTTTTAAGTAAAGAAATGCAGATGCATTCTTAGAAAAGAGACCCTTGGTGGTTCTCTGGAGAACACATTGGAGCAGGTCAAGATGGGAGGCCAAAGCTCCATTAGGAGGATGAGGCAGGTAATAGGTCTCGGAGCCTGAACTAGGGAAGTGACAATAAGAAGAGACGGAAGCAAGGAAACAGTCATTGACTGTCTATTAGGGTTGATGGAGAGGAAACAGTAAAACAGGACATGCAGGTCTCTGGCTTGAGCAACTAGATAGGTCCATGAAGGAAGTAAGTTCAGCCCAAGGCACGTTGACCTCAAGATGTCAGTGGGACAACCCAGTGACAATGCACATCGGGCAGCTGGACATAGTTCTCATCCCAAAATTTGAATTTAGGAGACTTGGGGTAGCATCACCTAAAAATACAGGGGAAGGTCATGTTGCCTGGGGAGAGAAGAGAAAGTGTGAAGGGAAAATAGAGGGGCCTCCACAATTCAGAAAGGAGTGAGTCGGTCCCCAAAAGAGGCTGAATAGGAACAATCGGAGAGGTAGGAGGGGAGACAAGAAAAATCAGTGCATCCAAATCTAAAGGTTGAAAAAATTATTTGAAGGGAACAATGATCTCTGTAAAAAAAATAAAATAAAATAAAGAGGAAGAAGAATAGAAGGAGGAGGAAACACGTTCATGCATCGTTGGCAGAGAATGAAGTTCAGAACTCTGCCACTGGTTTCTCTGTCTTTTCTCCAGGGAAGCATGGAGGTGGTCAGATGAGGTCCAGGTCTCCAGGGTCCTGGATGAGGGAGCAGCAGAAAGCTGTGCTAAGAGGGGCCTCCACAATTCAGAAAGGAGTGAGTCGGTCCCCAAAAGAGGCTGAATAGGAACAATCGGAGAGGTAGGAGGGGAGACAAGAAAAATCAGTGCATCCAAATCTAAAGTTTGAAAAAATTATTTGAAGGGAATAATGATCTCTGTAAAAAAAAATAAAATAAAATAAAGAGGAAGAAGAATAGAAGGAAGAGGAAACACGTTCATGCATCGTTGGCAGAGAATGAAGTTCAGAACTCTGCCACTGGTTTCTCTGTCTTTTCTCCAGGGAAGCATGGAGTGGTCAGATGAGGTCCAGGTCTCCAGGGTCCTGGATGAGGGAGCAGCAGAAAGCTGTGCTACTTCTAGGGACCCTCCCACCCCACCCACCTGGCTAGAACGGGGGAGCCTTCCTGGTCAATTTTGTGGAGGAAGTACAATCCCATATGGAGATTTCTGCAACTAAATATTAGGGACTTGTCAACCCACTAATGTTTCTGCCTCATGTATAGTCCTCTCCCTCCATCTGACATCATGAGAGGGAGAAACCTGGGGCCACCACGGAGGCAACTGAAGAGAAGCCCAAGTTATTGCCTTCACTTTTTTTTTTTTATTTGCCCTGTGGCACGGGGGATCTTAGTTCCCCAACCAGGGATAGGACCTGTGCCCCCTGCAGTGGAAGCGTGAAGCCCTAACCACTGGACCGCCCGGGAAGTCCCAGCCATTGCCTTCATATTGATTTCACTCAGATGTGGGCTGTGAACTAAAGATGGAAGATTCCTGTAGCCCAAAGCCCAGCCTCTTACCCCGCTTCCTCTGTAGCGTGAAGTGGACAAGTCTGTTGTGAGACACACACACACGTACACAGCCTGTAAACACAGCGAGGGTACCATCTCGATCAACTCCTTGGGGAACAGGAAGAAAAACAGATTTCTACGAAGGGCCACCTCAGTGCCAGGTTAAAGCTGCGTGCCTGTGAGCTCCTTGTGTGGCCCCTGAGGTGTGTGCTTTCCCGCCCATTGAAGAAACTCAGATGTGCATCCTCCCTAAGACCACTTAGCTCTCAGTAAAGGGCAGAGACAGGGTTTGGTACCATGTCTGCGTGACCCAAAGTCCATGGTTTTTCCCTATCTGAAGAGTCAGTTTCTATTCTTCTCTTTGTTTCTTTTTTTTAATGGCTCCTTATTCTTCAGATTCCAATATGCAGATGAGTTTTAGATAAGAAAGACATGTGTTCCTGTAACGTTGTATACAAACTGAGATTTTGTAGCTCAGATCATATTTCCAGTATCTTAAATTTCATGATAAATCCTCTTTCTACGTCAAAGAACCCTTTCACAGAGCAAAGAGTCAGTCCCTAATTTAGCTCCACTTTCGTGTGTCAAATTTCCTTCAAGTGCAGCTTGCCGCTGCCGCTCAAGAAACTGTGCACTCCGAAAAAGCATCACGTCCGAAGTCACACTTTGTTTTCAGTGAGAGCAAAGAGGCAGGGCTGGGGAATTGTCAGGGCAGCTCCTGGACTGAGACCCGAGTGTTCCCCTCTGGTGCTGGCAAACACCCTTCTCCTTATAGAGGTGCCAGTGAGACCCCAGTCCCTCCTTCTGAGACTACAGTGTCACGTGTAACAGACTTTTGTTCCTACACATTCTTGGACTCTTTGGAGGACGCACACAGAGACTGGATTAGGGCAGAGTTGCCCCCTCCTTCCTGTCACGTGAACCTCTCAAGCAGAGAGAGGCTGCGGGGGAACTGAGATGCATCTCTTGACACTTCAGTCAAACTACAACTCCTCAGCCCATTCTTAGCTTCTTAAGTCTGTAGGCCAATTCCTCCTTCCCTTTCCCCACCCCACTGCCCAGTAATTGAATAGGTGAATTTTGGGGTATGTGTGGACAGTTACTTCCATGCCCTCCCTCTTTCTGTATCTGTCCTGAATTCATGAAGAAGTGCGTACAAATCCCTTTATACATGAATGTGCTGAGCCTGAGGTTACCTGGGCAGAGATGCTGTGCTCTTAGCTTGGACTGAAGCTCGGACAGCAGGTTCATCTTCTGTGCTGGTCATCTGTGTCATCCAGCAAATGTTTCCAGGCTTCTCCGGGGTCCCGTTATGATTGCCCTTCCCAGCACTTAGAGTTAGGCATGGCCACGTGACTTGCTTTGGTCAATAAAATGTGAGCAGAAGGGACGTGGGTCATCTCTAGGTGGAAGCTTTAGGGGCCAGCGTGATGGTGGAAACAAGCATTGAGAGAAACCTGCTGTCGGCCTGGGTCCCTAAGAGATGGTATTGAACAGAGCCACTGGCCAAATGCCAGTGGACGTGAAGCAAAAGAAGCCCAGGATGCCGTGGGAGTCCTTGGGAAAACATCTCAAGGAATGGGCTGCTGGCTGGGGAAGCCTTCCTAGACGAGGTTATGTTGATACTGGGTAAGAGCGGAGAATAAGCAGGTGGTAACAGGGCAAAGGGGCTGGTGGTGTGGAGGGGAAACGAGGCATTGCAGGAAGAGGAAACAGCATGTGTGAAGACCCAGATCAACAGCCAGAGGAGTGAGGAAAGAAGAAGGGAAGGAGAGAGGGGAACGAGTCATCAGCAAAGGCCTGGCTTACCTAAGAGCTCCTTCTCTCCTGGTAGACTTTGGTACCAGCCTAACTCTAACCAGAGAAAAGGAAAACAGAGAGAGAGGGGAGGAAAGTGCTGGGCTGGCAAAAAGTCCGTTCGGTTAATGAATACGTTGTTCAATAAAGTTCTTGGGGAAAATGAAGAATGCGTCTTTTGTTTTTACTTAGAACTGAACGAACTTTCTGGCCAATGCAATATAACGGAGGAGAATGAGACAAACAGAAAAGCGGATTTAAGGAAAAGAGGACTGGAAAAGAACAGGAAGCCAGGAAATTCAGACTAGAGGAGAAAATAAGAAACAAGATGCAGTGAGTGGGATAAATGGCCCCAAAGATGTCAAGTTCTCAACCCTGAACTTGTAAATGTGACACTGTTGGGGGAAAGGGTCTTTGCAGATGTGCTTTATCTACTGATTTTGAGATAAGGAGATGGCCCTGGATTATCTGACGGGCCTTAAACACCATCAAACGTGTCCTCGTAAGAGACAGGCAAGAAGAAGACCTCAGAAGAGAAAGACGTATGATCACAGAGGCGGAGATCGGAGGGACGCGGCCACCAGCCAAGGAACACCTGGTACCTCCAGAAACTGGAAGAGGCAAGGAACGGCTTCTCCCCTAGAGACTCTAGAGGACACAGCCCTGCGGACTCCTTGATTTCGGACTTCTAGCCCCTAGATCAGCTAAGGAAGCCATTTTTTGTTCTAGTTCTGTGGAAAATGCCACTGGTAGTTTGATAGGCATTGTGTTGAATCTGTAGATTGCTTTGGGTAGTATAATCATTTTCACAATATTGATTCTTCCAATCCACGAATATGGTACATCTTTCCATCTGTTTATATTGTCTTTGGTTTCTTTCATCAGTGTCTTTTAGTTTTCTGCATACAGGTCTTTTATCTCCTCAGGTAGGTTTATTCCTAGGTATTTTATTCTTTTTGTTGCAATGGTAAATGGGAGTGTTTCCTTAATTTCTCTTTCTTATTTTTCATTGTTAGTGTATAGGAATGCAAGAGATTTCTGTGCATTAATTTTGTATCCTTCTACTTTACCAAATTCATTGATTAGCTCTAGTAGTTTTCTGGTACCATCTTTAGGATTCTCTATGTATAGTATCATGTCATCTGCAAACAGTGACAGTTTTACTTCTTCTTTTCCAGTTTGGATTCCTTTTATTTCTTTTTCTTCTCTGATTGCCATGGCTAAATCTTCCAAAAGTATGTAGAATACTAGTGGTTAGAGTGGCACCCATGTCTTGTTCCTGATCTTAGAGGAAGTGCTTTCAATTTTTCACCATTGAGAATGATGTTTGCTGTGGGTTTGTCATATATGGCTTTTATTATTCTCAACATAGTAAAAGTGGGCATGGGTAGGTTCTCTCTATGCCCACTTTCTGAGTGCTTTTATCATAAATGGGTGTTGAATTTTGTCAAAAGATTTTTCTGCGTCTATTGAGATGATCATATGGTTTTATCCTTCAGTTTGCTAATATGCTGTATCACATTGATATGAATATACTGGAGAATCCTTGCATACTGGGCATAAACCCCACTTGATCATGGTGTATAATCCTTTTACTGTGCTGTTGGATTCTGCTTGCTAGTATTTTGTTGAGGATTTTTGCATCTATGTTCATCAGTGATATTGGCCTGTAGTTTTCTTTTTTTGTGACATCTTTGTCTGGTTTTGGTATCAGGGTGATGGTGGCCTCATAGAATGAGTTTGGGAATGTTCCTCCCTCTGGAATATTTGGGAAGCGTTTGAGAAGGATAGGTGTTAGCTCTTCTTTTAGTGTTTGATAGGATTTGCATGTGAAGCCATCTGGCCATGGGCTTTTGTTTGTTGGAAGATTTTTAATCACAGTTTCAATTTCAATGTTTATGACTCATCTCTTCATATTTTCTATTTCTTCCTGGTCCAGTCTTGGAAGATTGTACTTTTCTAAGAATTTGTCCATTTCTTCCAGGTTTTCCGTTTTATTGGCAAAGAGTTGCTTGTAGTAGTCTCTCATGATTCTTTGTATTTCTGCAATGTCAGTTGTTACTTCTCCTTTTCCATTTCTAATTCTGTTGATTTGAGTCTTCTCCCTTTTTTTCCTGATGAGGCTGGCTAATGCTTTATCAATTTTGTTTTTCTTCTCAAAGAAGCAGCTTTTTTTTTTTTTTGATCTTTGCTGTTGTTTCCTTCATTTCTTTTTCATTTATTTCTGATCTGATCTTTATGATTTCTTTCCTTCTGCTAACTTTGGGGTTTTTATTGTTCTTCATTCTCTAATTGCTTTAAGTGTAAGGTTAGGTTATTTATTTGAGATGTTTCTTGTTTCTTGACATAGGATTTTATTGTTATAAACTTCCCTCTTAGAACTGATTTTGCTTCATTCCATAGGTTTTGGGTCATCGTATTTTCATTGTCATTTGTTTCTAGGTATTTTTTGATTTCTTCTTTGATTTCTTCAGTGACCTCTTAGTTACTTAGTAGCATTTAGCCTCCATGTGTTCATATTTTTTACAGTTTTTTTTCCCTGTAATTGATATCTAGTCTCATAGCATTTGGGTCAGAAAAGATATTTGATACAATTTCATTTTTCTTAAATTTACTGAGGCTTGATTTGTGACCCAAGATGTGATCTATCCTGGAGAATGTTCCATGAGCACTTGATAAGAAAGTGTATTCTGTTGTTTTTGGATGGAATGTCCTATAAATATCAATTAAGTCCATCTGGTCTAATGTGTCATTTAAAGCTTGTGTTTCCTTGTTTATTTTCTGTTTGGATGATCTGTCCATTGGTGTAAGTGGGATGTTAAAGTCCCCTACTATGATTGTGTTACTGTCAATTTCCCCTTTTATGGCTGTTAGCGTATCCCTTATGTATTGAGGTGCTCCTATGTTCAGTGCATAGATATTTACAATTGTTATATCTTCTTCTTGGATTGATCCCTTGATCGTTATGTAGTGTCCTTCCTTGTCTCTTGTAATAGTCTTTATTTTGAAGTCTATTTTCTCTGATATGAGTATTGCTACTCCAACTTTCTTTTGATTTCCATTTGCATGGAATGCCTTTCTCCACGCCCTCACTTTCATTCTGTATGTGTTCCTGGGTCCTAAGTGGGTCTCTTAAAGACTGCATATATACGGGTCTTGTTTACATATCCATTCAGCCAGTCTGTGTCTTTTGGATGGGACATTTAATCCATTTATATTTGAGGTAATTATTGATATGTATGTTCCTATTACCAATTTATTAATTGTTTTGAGTTTGTTTTTGTAAGTCTTTTCCTTCTCTTGTGTTTCCCGCCTAAAGAAGTTCCTTTAGCATTTGTGGTAAAGCTGGTTTGGTGGTGCTGAAGTCTCTGAATACACTGAACTTTTCCTTTCTGTAAAGCTTTCGATTTCTCTGTCAAATCTGAATGTGATCCTTGCTGGGTAGAGTTTGTAGTTTTTTGGTTGTAGTTTTTTTCCCTTTAATCACTTTAACTATATTGTACCACTCCCTTCTGGCCTGTGGAGTTTCTGCTGAAAGATCAGCTGTTCACCTTATGGGGATTCCCTTGTATGTTATTTGTTTCATTTCCCTGGCCTCTTTTAATATTTTTTCTTTGTGTTTAATTTTTGTTAGTTTGATTAATATGTGTCTTGGCATGTTTATCCTTGGCTTTATCTTGTATGGGACTCTCTGCACTTCCTGGACTTGATTGACTATTTCCTTTCCCATGTTGTGGAAGTTTTCAACTATAAACTCTTCAAATATTTTCTCAGACTTTTTTTCTTCTTCTTGGACACCTGTAATTTGAATGCTGGTGTGCTTAATGTTGTCCCAGAGGTCTCTGAGACTGTCCTCCATTCTTTTCATTGTTTTTTTTTTATTCTGCTCTGCGGCAGTTATTTCCACCATTCCATCTTCCAGCTGACTTATCTGTTCTTCTGCCTCAGTTTTCTGCTATTTATTTCTTCTAGAGTATTTTTAATTTCAGTTATTGTGTTGTTCATTATCGTTTGTCTGCTCTTTAGTTCTTCTAGGTCCTTGTTAAACGTTTCTTTTATTTTCTCTGTTCTATTTCCGAGATTTTGGATCCTCTTTACTATCATTACTGTGAATTCTTTTTCAGGTAGTTTGCCTATTTCCTTGTCATTTTGTCTAATTTACAGTATGTGAGGTCTCCTTTCCTCAGGCTCCAGGGTTGTAGTTCCCCTTGCTTCTGTTCTCTGCCCCCCATGGTGAGGTTGGTCCAGTGACTTGAGTAGACTTCCTGATGGGAGGGACTGGTGCCTGCTTTCTGGTGGGTGGAGCTGAGTCTGATGAGCAGGGCCATGTCAGGTGGTGTGTTTTGGGCTGTCTTTGAGCTTAGTTTGACTTTAGATAGTCTGTGTGATGTATGTGTTTGTGCTCCTGTCCTGTTTGTTGTTTGGTGTGAGGAGTCCAGCACTGGGACCTGCTGGCAGTTGGGTGGATCTGCATTAACTACAGTTAATCAGTGAATTTGGTAAATTTGCCGGATACAAAATTAATGCACAGAAATCACTTGCATTCCTATACACTAACAACGAAAGACCAGAAAGAGAAATTATGGAAACAATCCCATTTACCATTGCAGTGAAAAGAATAAAATAGCTAGCAGTAAACCTACCTATGGAGTTAAAAGACATGTACTCAGAAAACTATAAGACACTGATGAAAGCAATCAAAGAGGACACAAACAGTTGGAGAGATATACCATGTTCTTGGATTGGAAGAAACATTATTGTGAAAATGACTATACTACCCAAAGCAATCTACAGATTCAGCGCAATCTCTATCAAATTACCAATGGCATGTTTTTAACAGAACTACAACGCAAAATCTTAAAATTTGTATGGAGAGACAAAAGACCCTGAATAGCCAAAGCAATCTTGAGGGAAAAAAAAGAGCTGGAGGAATCAGACTCCCTGACTTCAGACTACACTACAAAGCTACAGGAATCAAGACAGTATAGTACTGGCACAAAACCAGAAATATAGATCAATGGAACAGGATAGAAAGCCCAGAGGTAAACCCACCCACCTATGGTCAACTAATCTATGACAAAGGAGGCATGAATATACAATGGAGAAAAGGCAGTCTCTTCAGTACGTGGTGCTAGGAAAACTGGGCAGCTACATGTGAAAGAATGAAGTTAGAATACTCCCTAACACCATACACAAAAATAAACTCAAGATGGATTAAAGACTTAAATGCAAGACCAGACACTATAAAACTATTAGAGGAAAACATAGGAGAACACCTTGACATAAATCACAGCAAGATCTTTTTTGATCCACCTCCTAGAGTAATAGAAAAAAAATAAATAAATGAGATCTAATGAAACTTAAAAGCTTTTGCACAGCAAAGGAAACTGTAAACAAGACGAAAAGACAACCCTCAGAATGGGAGAAAATATTTGCAAATGAATCAACGGACAAAGGATTAACCTCCAAAATATATAAACAACTCATGCAGCTCAATATTAAAAAAAACCAACAACCCAATCCAAAAATGGGCAGAAGACGTAAATAGACATTTCTCCAAAGAAGATAATATATTAAGGAAAAAGAAGAAGAAAATAAAGGAAAGGAACAACAGAAAAGCAAAGTAAGAATAGAAATATATAAAAAATTAAAAATGTTATAATATGTGGAGATCCCAAAAGACTAAATTTTTAAAAAATACTAAAACAACAACAAACAAACAAAAAAGAAGAACAAACAAAAAAAGCCAGAGCCAACAACAGAATGAATCAAAACATAGTAAAATTAATAGTAATAATTATGTTTCCCTGGGTTCTACACTGTAAGTGTCCTTGCACACGCCATGAGCCACAGCCCTCCTCCGCCTCCCCAGGAGGCCCTCCTCTGCCTCTGGGCTGGTCTCTGGACCTGCTGTGGGCCCTGTGGTGACCCCTCAGACTCTGATCTGGCCCAGTTCCTGCGTGTGCTTGCCCCCAAAGTCCACAGCTGCCAGAGCTAGACTGTTTTCATTTGTGGGGACACTCATTGTCTACTCAGATATTCCGTAGACACAGGGTCTACCTAGCTGATCGTGGGGATTTAATCAGCAGCTTGTACAGCTGATGGAAAGATTTTCGATCTTCTTCTTTAGTCACCCCGCCCCTGGGGTTCAGCTTTGGTTTTATCCCCACCTCTGCGTGTGGTCCCCCCACAGGAGTCTGGTCCTGAGGCTGCCTTGGAGCTCTTGGGTCTGCCCTTGTAAGGACCGGGCAGAGAGGTGGTATGACTCTTTGGATCGCGGGAGTCCTGGTAGCGCCAAACGTGCAGGGAAGCGGCGGCCACAGGCACAAGAGATATGGCCCTAGTGAGGGCCTTTTCTGTCACCCGGCAGCAGGCACGTGAGGGCCAGCTCTGAGGGGGACTTTTTTTTATTGCTTGGCAGCTGGTGCATGAGAGCCAGCCCTGAGGGGGCTTCTTTTATTGTCGTTGGCAGGCGCCGGCACGTGGGGAGAGAGAGATTACAATAGCGGCTCCTCCCCCTGCGTGTGACACAGCAGTAGTGCCCTGCTTCCATGGCAGTCCAGTCTTCCTCTGTAGCATTCCCTGCTGTGGATTTCCTCCCTCCTGTCTCCTCCGTCCATCTCCCCACAGCCAACAGCAGTTCTAGCTATGGGCCTGTTCTCCAATCCCCATGCACCAGCTCCCCGTCCCCTTGCACACCGGTGAACACACGTCCCCGTCTGGGGCATGTAGGGTCATGGTGCGGACCGTCTGTATATTTCTCCCTCTATCCTGTCTGCCACAGATAAGCTGCTTCACCCTCTTCTGACAGCCTCAAATGCTTCCCTTCTGTCTCAGTCAATTTCCCAGTCGGAGAAGGGGTTTCCCCGACTTCAGGACTCTTTCCTCTGCTTCAGCTCCCCTGCACCAGGGTGCAGGTCCCGCCCTGCTTCCTCTCCTCCTCCTTCTCCCTTCTTTTGTCCGTCCTACCCAGTTATGCAGGGATCTTTATAGTCCTTTCTGTTGTCCAAGGTCTTCTGATAGTTTTCAGCCAGTGTTCTGTGAGAATTGTTGCATCTATAGATGTATTCCTGATGCATCCGTGGAGAGAGATGAACTCCACGTCCACCTACTCCTCCACCATCTTGAATCTCTGTCTCCCAACTCCATTTAATTGAGGTTTCTGTTTATTACTTTTTTATATTTCCCCCTTTTGATCAAGATTTTTCTCTGAAAGCATCACTGATCAAGAGTCAGGTTTTGTAATTTCAGCAGCGTTTTGTCCCTCAGTGTCAGAAAGGATCTTTCTTAAGTGTAGTGTCCATGTCAGAGGAAAAGTACACGGATTGGAAACCTACTGAGATCACATTTGAGTAAAAAGGCGGGTAGAAGGGAGAGCTCTCAGGCTCTTTTTAATATAAAGTCCATATACTATCAAGATAATAGATGTTGGAGATCATCTGAAGCAATATGTCATCATCAAAGATGTGGAGATAAACTTACAACAGGCCTGGTCCTGGTCTCTTAGGAGAGTTGTCTTAACAGATGTTATCTGCTTCAACTCTAGGAAATCTTTACTTTTAGGTCACCAGATAATGCGCAGGTCCAGTCAGTGTTTGGTGTTTTCTTTAGGTGTGTCATGTAAATCCAAGAGTCTATTCCCTCAAGTTTGTTGATGCAAGGATTTGTTTGCAGAACCCGAAAGGGGCCTCTCCAGTGAGGTTGGAGAGAATACTTCTGGAGGTATCTTCTGCAGTAGATGGAATTTCCAGGTTGCAAGATGTGATGCTTAAGGTCTTCATCTCCTGAGAATGCACTGTGAAAAGATTGCTCTATCAAAATATGGTTATTTTCAATGGAAACAATTAGACCTTTGAAATATTGGAGTATCTCTTCTTTTATCAGTTGTAGGTCAAAAGAAGCAGGGGCCAAGTCCTTTGGATGCCCTGTGACTATCTCAAAGGGTGAGAGTTTATGAGTTCCAAAAGGGGTGAATCTGAGATTAAGAAGGACTAACAACAATTCTTTTGGCCAAGGTATTTGGAGGACTTCTACAAAGTTTGCCAGTTGAGTCTTAACAATGTCATCAGTGCATTCAATTAAACCAGAGGATTGAGGGTGGTAAGAGCAGTGAAAGTGTTGTAAAATTGGCCAAACACAGATTTGTCAAAGTATTTGGCCAGTAAAATGAGTTCCTTGGTCACTATGAAGTTCAAGGGGGAGGTCCACACATGTAGAGATAATCTTTTCTGAAAGGACTTTGACCACAGAACAGGCAGTAGCCTGTCTGCAAGGGAAGGCTTCAGTCCAGTATGAAAACATACAGACCATGACTAAAACATATCTATATTCACAAGATGGAGAAAGTTGTATGAAATCCATTTTCCAGAACTTGCATGGTCCATTATGCAGTTTAAAACACCTGGGAGCAGTAAGAACAGTCTCCCCTGGGTTGTACTTCAGACAACTGGGACAAGTGTGGTAGCACTTTTGCAGTCTTGTTTATGTTCCTCTACCATATTGATTCATGAAGTCTGTCACTGTGTCAGTAAGCCAATGGTTTATTGCAAGTATAGTGGTGAGGAGTGGGGATTTTAGGGCTGGGTTGTTATCTGGTCCAAATCAGAGCTTTCTCTTTTTATCAAACCAACAACTGTTGAATTTCCAATTTTGTTTTTCCTTTTCTGAGGTCAATTGTTGGGCTTCTCTAGCCAGTTTTTCTAAGTTATCATTTGGGGAAATATCCCTTCGGACCATGGCAGAGGTTTGGCTGCTGTTGGTACTTTGCAGGGCAGCATTCTTTGCAGAAATATCAGCAAGCTGATTTCTCTTAGCATCCAGAGAGTCCAGTTTAGGATTCTCTGCAAACTGTATAACAGCTAAAGTGTCAGGTAGAAGTATTGCATCCTATAATTTGTGAACATAGGAACCATTTTTAATTTTATTTCCTCTGGAAGTAAGGAAGCCATATTGCTTCTACAGCATTCCAACACCCTGAGGTGCTCCAAAAGTATACTATTATCAGTATAAATATTGCCAGTTTTGTCCTTGTTTAAAGTACAGACCCATGTAAGAGGGTATCATTCAGCTGCAATAGCCATATGTAAAGATACTGCCTCAACAACATCAAAAGTAGCATACCCAGCACAGTATTTGCCTTCGTCACCTTTTAAATAAGAACCGTCAGCAAACCATGAGAAGTCAGCCTTACCCAAATGAATTTCATGCAGGTCATCACAAGGAGTCAGGAGCTGGTCCGTCAGCATTAAGCAACCATGAGGGACTTTGTTGGTGAGAGAGGGGAGAAGAATAGCAAGGTTTAAGATTACTACAGTATAAAAGAGTTATGTGGAGAGTAGTTAAAAAAAGGAGTTCCTAGGAGATGAGGTGGCTGGCTGAGAAATGTTGAATGTGATGAGAATTCAAGAGAACTTCTACTGCATGGGGCACAAATAATGGTTAAAGGAGAACCCACAATAATCTTCTCAGTGGCCTTAACCAAAAGTGCAGTAATGACTCTAAGGAAAGGGGTGTATCCCCATGGTGCAGGGTCCATTTGCTGGCTATAATACCCTCTGGGTCAATGGTGGTCCCTGTGCTTTTTGGTGAGTACCCCAAGGGCATTCCCTTGTTTTTCATATACAAAAAGGAGAAAGGAAATCTGATCATTTGGATGCCCAAGGGCACGTAAGTTAATGAAACTCTCCCTTTAAGGCTTTGAAGGCAAAGTCATCCTGGTCTTCCCATAAAATTGCTTTTGGCTTGTTATTGTTGAGTAAAACATATAGAGGTTTGGGCATAAGAGAGATGTTTGGAATCCAATTTCAACAACAACCAAGTACCTTACAGTTGGCACTTAGTTTTGGGTTTGGGGAAACTTAGGACACCATGAAGTCTCTGTGGATTTGGTGTAGTCCTTGTTGTAATATCAGATGCCCTAAATATTGAACCTGGGTTTGGGCAAACTGCATTTTTTCTTTGGCGACCTTATGTCTCTTTAAGGCTATAAGATTTAGCTTTGGATGCTGTCTTCCCATGAGGAGGTTTGAGAAACAGGGCAAAGAAGCAAATCATCCACATATTGAAAGAAAGTAGAACCTCTAGGGAACTTTATCTCATCCAGCTCAGCATTCAGGATTTGCAAGAAATAAGGACTCTCAGTAAAACCCTGAGGCATTACTGACCAGGTGAATTATTTTTCTTCCCAAGTGAAGACCAAATGGTATTGGCTGGCTTCATCAACTAGAATACTAAAGAATGCACTGCATAAATCAATTACAGCAACAATTTTACTTCTGGTGAGAATGAGGGTTAGAAACAAAAGGGTGTTGAAAGATAATAATATTGTTCATTGCTGGGAGGTCCTGGACGAACCTCCACCTTCTGCCCTTAGGTTTTCTCACTGGTGAAATGGGGGTGTTTCAGGAGCTAGTACAGGGATAATGAGACCCTGAGCCTCTAATCTTCTATTATGGGCTTTATGCCTTGAAGGACTTCTTTACTTATAGGATACTGATTAATTTTTGAAAGAGGTTTTGAGAGATCTATTTGAATCTTAATGGGAGGTACACTGTGAATTCTGCCAATATCAGTTGGAGATTTTGCCCATAAGGAGGGTGGTAGCTGATTCAATAGGGACAAATTATCAGTGTTTCCAGAATCAGTTCTAGTACCATCAGTGACAGAACAAATGAAATATGTCAAAGAGTCACTTAATTCACCTGGTTGGTTACTTTGATGACTATTGTCAAATTCTAGAATTATTTATCCCTTTTGGGTAAAAGTTGAACATGATACCTCTCTAAGAAGTCTTAGCCTAATAAATGGGTAGGAACAGAGAAACTAAGGAGAAAAGGATGTATATCTCGCAAAGAGCCTAAACAAAAGGGAATAGGTTCAGAGACAGGAACCTCTTGAGGTTCATTAGTGTTTCCCCAATATTTGAACTGTTTTAGTACTCCAACACAGGGGCTGTTTTATAGTAGTGGGGTTGAGCACTGAGAGTGTGACTCCAGTGTCATTTAGGACTGAAAGAGATTCATTCCCAATCTGGAGAAATGTTTCTCCAAACCAATTAAGAGGGAGGATTGGGAAGTGCCCCTGTAGTTCCTCAGAGCCCTGTCATTGAGAATTAGAGGGCATTGGAAATGCTGATTAGAGAACTGAAGGCACCTAAAACACTTAAATGTGTAACAATCTCTTTGTCAATGTCTTGGCTGTCTGCAATAATATCAGAAACTCGAAGGCTTTGGGTTTTCTTTAGGAGCCTTCATTTGCTGGAGTTGAAGAAGAATTTTGGCAGTTTTCCTTTTTGGTGACTCTTGTAGAGTGTGAGAGAGCTGGTTTGCCAGAGTCACTAAATCTGGAATGGACATAGTTTCCCATCCCAT
Source organism: Neophocaena asiaeorientalis asiaeorientalis (assembly GCF_003031525.2). Lineage (NCBI taxonomy): Eukaryota > Metazoa > Chordata > Mammalia > Artiodactyla > Phocoenidae > Neophocaena > Neophocaena asiaeorientalis. The sequence continues at coordinate 1,428,150 of NW_020175011.1, forward strand.
TCTGGCCTTTTTACTAGAAGGGAAGGGTCCCAGTTCAGCCCATTAACATAGAGTTAAAAGCTTCCCTGGGTGAAATCAGCATCTGAAGGAAGACTAGAATTTTCTTTAAAATCAATCTGAAGTTAATTGTAATAGTCACAATTGGATTCCTTAGATCTTTGTGTGTAAGGCTGAATTTTGTTCCAATCAACAGGCTTTGGAAAGGCCCTAGGAATTACTGTACTTAATGAAGTCACCTAGCAATTGTTTGAGGCTGATGAAGTTAGTGGGCTGGTTTCCCAATTATGATGCTAGAGAACTTTCAGGATTTTCCCAATTTGCTGTTTTCATCCAATGCTGGGTCTGACCTTCACCAGCAAGCATAATGAACTAGCTGATATAAGCCAAAGAGACTATATTGATACGTTTGAGTGACTATGTTAATTCCTCAGCAAACATGAGGATTTTCAGTTATTTTGGGGATAATCTTTGTGGCTCACAGTTCAGCTTTAGTCCAGGGAATATAAGAAATTAAGGATTTAGACTCTGGATCCTCAGAAGGCTCAATTTTAAAGGGACAGGTCTGACAAGGTCAGAGAAAAAGAGAATGGAGAGTTTCAGAGAAAAGAGAAAGTTTAGTGATAGAATTAGTATGGGGGAACTGAGGGTATAGAGGAGTGCCATTTTCTTCTTTCCTTAATCCTTTGTTTGCCTCAATTAATCTTAAAATCTTATGTTGCAGAAAGGCAATTTTAGGTTCCTCATGACATTTGAAAGCCTCAAAATACCAATCCAAATAAGCATTCCACTCAGTTCTGAAAAAAATGTAAACTACTGTAGTCCAATTCAATTTTAAGAAAATTAAGTTGCAGTTGATTTCAAAAGTTCCCCATAATGGCCATTGATACTCAAAATTGCCTTTGGTTAGGTCAGTCCAATCAGTTAGAAATGTGTATGATGAAGAATCGTGGTTTTTAAATATAAAATCAGCTGGAGTCCCTGGTGGGAGTGTTCCCTAAAATATTTACATAACTAGGATCCTATTTCTCAGAGGTTCTTCTCTGGAGTAGAAAAACCATGTTCAAACAGCTTACAGTACAAACAGTCAATTCAAACAGCTTGCAAGCTAATACCATCCGGTTCTAAGCTTGGTCTGGGAGGAGCCAGGCCAAACGTTTTTTTCAGCCAGTTTCCAGGGAGCGGCCCCTATTCCAAAGGAATGGGCCAATAGCTGAACAGGCACAGTTTCACTGAAGCAGCCTCTGTTCCTAGAGGAATCAGCAGAAAGCATCTCAGCCAGCTTCAGTTGAAACAGTCTCATCTTAAAAGCAAAGTTATAGAGGAGACCTACAAGATGGCAGAGTAGTAAGACCTGGAGATAACCTGCCTCCCCACAAATACATCAAAGTACATCTACATGCGGAACAACCCTACAGAAAACTTATTGAATGCTGGCAGAAGACCTCAGACTTCCCAAAAGGAAAGAAACTCCGCATGTACCTGGGTAAGGCAAAAGAAAAAAGGAAAAACAGAGATGAAAGTATAGGGACATGACCTGCACGTCTAGGAGGGAGCTGTGAAGGAGGAAAAGTTTCCACACACTAGGAAGCCCCTTCACTGGCAGAGACGGGGTGGTGGGGGGAAGCTTCAGAGCCATGGAGGAGAGCATAGCAACAGGGGTGCAGAGGGCAAAGCAGAGAGATTCCCACCCAGATGATCAGTGTTAGCCAGTACTCACCAACCTGAGATGCTTGTCTGCTCACCCGCCAGGGTGGGTTGGGGCTGGGAGCTGAGGCTTGGGCTTCAGAGGTAAGATCCCAGGGAGAGGACTGAGGTTGACTGTGTGAACACAGCCTGAATGGGGTTAGTGCTCCACAGCTAGCCAGGAGGGAGTCCGGGAAAAGGACTGGAGCTGCCTAAGAGGCAAGAGACAATTGTTTCAGGGTGCGCAAGGAGAGGGGATTCAGAGCACCGCCTAAACGAGCTCCAGAGACGGGAGTGAGCCACAGCTATCAGCTCGGACCCAGAGATGGGCATGAACTGCTAACACTGCTGCTGCTGCCAGCAAGAATCCCGTGTGCAAGCACAGGTCACTATCCACACCCACCCCAGGAGCCTATGCCGCACGCCACTGCCAGGGTCCCATGATCCAGGGCCAACTTCCCTGGGAAAACACATGGCATGCCTCAGGCTGTTGCAATGTCATATCAGCCTCTGCCACCAAAGGCTCACCCTGCAATCCAATTATGACTACCGTACCCCTCCCTCTTCCCGGCCTGAGTGAGCAACATAGCCCTAATCAGCTGCTGCTTTAGCCCCCTCCTGTCTGGGCGGGGAAGAGACGCCTGAGGGCGACCTACACGGAGAGGCGGGACCAAAACCAAAGCTGAACTCCAGGAGCTGTGCGAACAAAGAAGAGAAATGGAAATTTCTCCATGCAGCCTTAGGAGCAGCAGATTAAATCTGCACAGTCAACTTGATAAACGCTGCATATGTGGAATACCTGAATAGACAGTGACTGTTCCCAAAACTGAGGCAGTGGACGTTGGGAGCAACTGTAGACTTGGGGTTTGCTTTCTGCGTCTGATTTGTTTTCGGTTTTACGTTTATCTTAGTTTAGTTTTTAGTGCTTGTTATCATTGGTGGATTTGTTTATTGGCTTGGTTACTCTCTCCTCTTTCTTTTAATTTTTTATTTATTATTTAATTATTATTTTATCTTTTTTCTCTCTTTGTGAGTGTGTATGTGTATGATTTTTTGTGTTATTTTCTCTGTTTAGGTTTGCTTTTACCATTTGTCCTAGGGGTCTGTCTGTTCTTTTTCTTTGTTTGTTTTCTTCTTTTTTTCTCAGTGTGTGTGTGTGTGTGTGTGTGTGTGTATGTTTCTTTGTGTGATTTTGCTGTTTAGTTTCGTTTTTACCCTTTCATTTGGGGTTCTATCTGTTTTTTTTTTCTTCCAAGTTGTGTGCTTGGCAGGGTCTTGGTGCTCCAGCAGGGTATTGGGCCTGAGCCTCCAAGATGGGAGAGCGAATCCAAGACATTGGACCACCAGAGACTTCCTGGTCCCATGAAATATCAATTGGTGAGAGCTCAACCAGAGATCTCCATTTCAACACTAAGACCCAGCTCCACCCAACAGCCAGCAAGCTCCAGTGCTGGACACCCTATGCCAAACAACTAGCAAGACAGGAACACAACCCCACCCATTAGCAGACAAGCTGCCTAAAATCATACTAAGTTCACAGACACCCGAAAACACACCACTGGATGCAACCCTGCCACCAAAAGCACAAGATTCAACCCCACCCACCAGAGCACAGGCACCAGTTCCCTCCAACAGCAAACCTAAAAAACCCACTGAACCAGCCTTAGCCACTGGAGGCAGACACCAAAAACAATGGGAACTATGAACCTGCAGCCTGCGAAAAGGAGACCCCAAACACAGTAAGTTAAACAAAATGCAAAGACAGAGAAATACGCAGCAGAAGAAGGAGCAAGGTAAAAATCCACCAGACCAAACAAATGAAGAGGAAATAGGCAGTCTACCTGAAAAAGAATTCAGAATAATAATAGTAAAGATGATCCAAAATCTTGTAAACAGAATGGAGAAGATACAAGAAAAGTTTAACAAGGCACTAGAAGAACTAAACAGCAAACAATGATGAACAACACAATAAATGAAATTAAAAATATGCTAGAAGGAATCAAGCAGAATAACTGAGGCAGAAGAACGGATATGTGACCTGGAAGATAAAATAGTGGAAATAACTACTGAAGAGCTGAATAAAGAAAAATGAATGAAAAGAATTGAGAAGAATCTCAGAGACCTCTCGGACAAAACTAAAAGCACCAGGATTCTAATTATAGGGGTCCCAGGAGAAGAAGAGAAAAAAAAGGGACTGAGAAAATATTTGAAGAGATTATAGTTGAAATCTTCTCTAATATGGGAAAGGAAATAGTCAATCAAGTGCAGGAAGTTCAGAGAGTCCCATACAGGATAAATCCAAGGAAAAACATACTAAGACACATATTAATCAAACTATCAAAAATTAAATACAAAGTAAAAATATTAAAAGCAGCAAGGGAAAAGCAACAAATATCATACAAGGGAATCCCCATAAGGATAACAGCTGATCTTTCAGCAGAAACTCTGCAAGCCAGAAGGGAGTGGCAGGACATATTTAAAGCAATGAAAAGGAAGAACGTACAACCAAGATTACTCTACCCGGCAAGGAACTCATTCAAATTCAACAGAGAATTCAAAAGCTTTACAGACAAGCAAAAACTAAGAGAATTCAGCACCAAACCAGCTCTACAACAAATGTTAAAGGAACTTCTCTAAATGGGAAACACAAGGGAAGAAAAGGACCTACAAAAACAAACCCCAAACAATTAACAAAATGGTAATAGGAACATACATATTGATAATTACCTTAAATGTGAATGGATTAAATGTCTCAAACAAAAGACACAGGCTTGCTGAATGGATACAAAAACAAGACCCATTTATATGCTGGGTCTACAAGAGATCCACTTCAGACCTAGGGACACGTACAATTAGAGAAAGCAGAACAAAAAACCCCCAAAGTTAGCAGATGGAAAGAAATCATAAAGATCAGATCAGAAATAAATGAAAAAGAAATGATAGTAAAGATCCATAAAACTAAATGCTGGTTCTTTGAGAAGATAAACAAAATTGATAAACCATTAGCCAGACTCACCAAGACAAAAAGGGAGAAGACTCGAACAGAATTAGAAACGAAAAAGGATAAGTAACAACTGACACTGCAGAAATACAAAGGATCATGAGAGATTACTACAAGCAACTATATGGTAATAAAATGGACAACCTGGAGGAAATGGACAAATTCTTCTAAAAGCACAACCTTCTGAGACTGAACCAGGAAGAAATAGAAACTATAAACAGACCAATCACAAGCACTGAAATTGAAACTGTGATTTAAAATCTTCCAACAAACAAAAGCCCAGGACCAGATGGCTTCATAGGTGAATTCTATCAAATATTTAGAGAGGAGCTAACACCTATCCTTCTCAAACTCCTCCAAAATATAGCAGAGAGAAGAAGACACCCAAACTCATTCTACGAGGCAACCATCACCCTGATACCAAAACCAGACAAGGATATCACACACAAAAAAAGCAAACTACAGGCCAATATCACTGATGAACATAGATGCAAAAATCCTCAATAAAATACTAGCAAACAGAATCCAACAGCACATTAAAAGGATCATACACCATGATCAAATGAGGTTTATCCCAGGAATGCAAGGATTCTTCAATATACTCAATCAGTCAGTGTGATCAACCATATTAACAAACTGAAGGAGAAAAACCATATGATCATCTAAATAGATGCAGAAAGAGCTTTTGACAAAATTCAACACCCATTTATGATAAAAACCCTCCAGAAAGTAGGCATACAGGGAACTTATCTCAATGGAATAAAGGCCATATATGACAAGTCCACAGCAAACATCATTCTCAATGGTGAAAAACTGAAACCATTTCCACTAAGATCAAGAACAAGACGAGGTTGCCCTCTCTCACCACTGTTATTCAACACAGTTTTGGAAGTTTTAACCATAGCAATCAGAGAAGAAAAAGAAATAAAAGGAATCCAAATTGGAAAAGAAGAAGTAAAGCTGTCACTGTTTGCAGATGACATGATACTATACATAGAGAATCCTAAAGATGCTACCAGAAAACTACTAGAGCTAATCAATGAATTTGGTAAAGTAGCAGAATACAAAATTAATGCAGAGAAATCTCTTCCATTCTTATACACTAATGATGAAAAATCTGAAAGAGAAATTAATGAAACACTCCCATTTACCATTACAACAAGAAGAATAAAATACCTAGGAATAAACCTACCTGAGGAGACAAAAGATGTGTATGCAGAAAACTATAAGACACTGATGAAAGAAATTAAAGATGATACAAACAGATGGAGAGATATACCATGTTCTTGGATTGGAAGAATCAACATTGTGAAAATGACTGTACTACCCAAAGCAATCTACGGATTCAATGCAATCCCTATCAAACTACCAATGACATTTTTCACAGAACTAGAACAAAAAATTTCACAATTTGTCTGGAAACACCAAAGACTCCGAAGAGCCAAAGCAATCTTGAGAAAGAAAAATGGAGCTGGAAGAATCAGGCTCCCAGACTTCAGACTATACTATAAAGCTACAGTAATCAACAAAGTATGGTACTGGCACAAAAACAGAAATATCAATCAATGGAACAGGATAGAAAGCCCAGAGATAAACCCATGCACATATGGTCACCTTATTTTTGACAAAGGAGGCAAGAATATGCAATGAAGAAAAGACAGCCTTTTCAATAAGTGGTGCTGGGAAAACTGGGCAGCTACATGTAAAAGAGTGAAATTAGAACATTTCCTAACACCATACACAAAAATAAACTCAAAATGCATTAAAGACCTAAATGTAAGGCCAGACACTATAAAATTCTTAGAGGAAAACATAGGCAGAACACTCTATGATGTAAACCACAGCAAGATCCTTTTTGACCCACCTCCTAGAGAAATGGAAATAAAAACAAAAATAAGCAAATTGGACCTAATGAAACTTAAGTTTTTGCCCAGCAAAGGAAACTCTAAACAAGACGAAAAGACAACCTTCAGAATGGGAGAAAACCTTTTCAAACAAAGCAACTGACAAAGGATTAATCTCCAAAATATACAAGCAGCTCATGCAGTTCAATATCAAAAAAACAAACAACCCAATCCATAATTGGGCAGAAGACCTAAATAGACATTTCTCCAAAGAAGATACACAGATTGCCAACAAACACATGAAAGGATGCTCAACATGACTAATCATTAGAGAAATGCAAATCAAAACTACAATGAGGTATCACCTCACACCAGTCAGAATGGCCATCATCAAAAAATCTACAAACAATAAATGCTGGAGAGGGTGTAGAGAAAAGAGAACCCTCTCGTACTGTTGATGGGAATGTAACTTGACATAGCCACTATGGAGAACAGTATGGAGGTCCCTCAACAAACTAGAAATAGAACTACCCTACGACCCAGCAGACTCACTACTGGGCATATACCGTGAGAAAACCATAATTCAAAAAGAGTCATGTACCATAATGTTCATTGTAGCTCTGTTTACAATAGCCAGGACATGGAAGCAACCTAAGTGTCCATCGACAGATGAATGGATAAAGAAGATGTGGCACATATATACAATGGAATATTACTCAGCCATAAAGGAAATGAAACTGAGCTATTTGTAGTGAGGTGAATGGATATAGAGTCTGTCATACAGAGTGAAGTAAGTCAGAAAGAGAAAAACAAATACTGTATGGTAACACATATATATGGAATGTTAAAAAAAAATGATTCTGATGAACCTCGGGTCAAGACAGGTTTAAAGATGCAGATGTAGAGAATGGATTTGAGGACCCGGGGAGGAGGGAGGGTAAGCTGGGACGAACTGAGAGAGTGGCATGGACATATATACACTACCAAATGTAAAGTAGATAGCTAGTGGGAAGCAGCCGCATAGCACAGGGAGATCAGCTCAGTGCTTTGTGACGACCTAGAGGGGTGGGATAGGGAGGGTGGGAGGGAGACGCAAGAGGGAGGAGATATGGAGATATATGTATATGTATAGCTGATTCACTTTGGTATACAGCAGAAACTAATGCAATTTTGTAAAGCAATTATACTCCAATAAAGATGTTAAAAAACCCTCAAAGGTATATGCAAAACAGAAATAAACTCACAGATATAGAAAGCAATCTAGTGGTTACCAAAGGGGAAAAGGACTAGGGAAGGACAAGTTAGGAGTATGGGGTTAAGAGATACAAACTACTATGTGTAAAATAGATAACCAACAAGGATATGTTTTACAGCACAGGGAATTATAGACATTTTCTTGTAATAACTTTTAATGGAGTATAATTTGTAAAAATACTGAATCACGGTGCTATACATCTGAAACTAATATAATATTGTAAATCAACTATACTTTAATATAAAAAAAGTTTTTTTCACACTTAAGTGCCAAAAGTGTTCTCGCCTACAGAACAAGGCCTTAACCAGAAAAATGAAACCTTAAAGTAGATCCCAAATAAAGCCTGGAGAGTTTCAAACACAAAGAGGGAATGAGCTCAGATTCAGGAGAAAGACATATATTCCAGCTCCAGGGTTGAAGAGAAAAGTAACGAGCAACACTGAGCTAAACTGTGGGTACAGCACCTGTTTGCTCACCAGCCCCACAGCCTTCAGCGGTGTCTGTGCTCTTCACACAGACCGTCAAAATGTTGACCCAGAAACAAATAGACTGCCAAATATTTCTCTGGCTGAGATTGGCTTTTTCAGGTTCAGCAGAGAATTGCAATTCAGAGTCTGCAGTCATGATGAGACCCACGCAAATCCCCCCACGGCGAGGGGAGGTGCATGCTTTTATAAAGAGGAAAAGGGAGTTGGGAGGGCTCCAGTGAACAAAGAGTTCGTGGCTTTTCATTGGCTGAGTCTTTGCCAGGGAAGAAGGGGTGTCTTTGTTCTTCCTGTTAAGCTCTGCTATCCTCACAGGACATGAGAGCTCTGCATTCTGGTCTCCTGACGCTATTCAACTGAAGTTCCTGTTGATTAATTTACAGTCCCACACATCAAGAAAACAGTGTTATCAATACTGTCTTGGGGGTTCATTAGAACCAAGGCTGTGGATTTAAGCAGTCATCTTTTTCCCTTGTAAAGAAAAGAGAGAATTACAGATTAATGGACAGAAGAGAGAAAAGAGAAGACCTGGGGGTGAGGAATTGCATGAAAAGGGAAGGCAGGATTCTCTTGAATGAAAGGACAAAAGAAACTCTCGAGACCTGACACAGAAGAGGTGAAGGATCAGGAGGCCTGGGGAGCTCGATGCTGATCCTGGAGGAAGGTTACAGAAGAGGGGCCCACTGTCCAGGAAGAGCAGAAAGGGTGTACTGAGCCTAGAGCTCCAGGGACAGGCTGGTGGAGTTCTCGGAACCACACGTGAGCACACCTCATCCAGTGACCACCTGGGTAGGTGAGGTCCACCTGGAGCACATCACTTTGATGTTTCCATCTTATCCTGTCGTACAAAACGTAATAGCTCAACAACTGCTAAGTGCTACATACTGTTCCAACACTCCCTTATCAGGGAATCCACCCTCCTGGGACTGATAGCACATTAAAAAAATCCTAATTAGGCATGCACGCCCCAGAGCTCTGTGGCAGCTCTCCCAATCGGGCTATTTTGGTCTGTGCTAGAGGGCTTACAGAGTAGCCTCGGGGATATCAAAAGTCATGTCTCATTGGTGCAATAAGTGGTGTTCAACATATGTAGAAAGGATATAAATATTGCATAGGCATGCATGCCCTTGTATGAACAGGAAGATAAGAATTTAGTGAACCCAGCAGCCTAAACCCTCTCGGGTGGGACACAAGGCTTAGGACTCCCATTTGATCCTCGTTCAGATCCTGAGAAGGGGATTCCAAGAGGACAGTTAAGGTGTCTTACCTCTCTTGTCTAGAGTATGATCTTTTCTACCTCCAGGTGAAGCTTTGTGCAAGAAACTTTGGAAGCATGTGGGCAAACTGAGGGCCAGGGCTTCCACAAGCCTGCAGAGCAAACTTGGATAACAGCTTTTGTGCTTGCTTGCTACTCAGTATTGGTACGGGTGGCAGAATTCCTCCTGAGACCTGCTTCCCTTGTAGCGTACTACCTGGTGGCAAGGTGGTGGGAAGGAGACTGTGGAAATAAATGGAGACCACCCATGGGAGAAAACTCAGAGGCTCTTTAGTCAGAGCTTGCTCCAGCAAGGGAGTCTACCACCATCACTAGCATTAGCCAGTGGAGTGGGAAAACTGTACAGTGAGAGAAAGGGAAGGCTTCAGGTCGTTGACATGATGAAGCTGGAGACGGGATAACTAGAAGCAGGGGGTCTCATGTGATTGGCTTGAGGGATGTGTTCGGCTTTCTCCGGCTGGTCCTGAGTTTGAGATGGGGCCAAAAAATATAAGGAAGTTGGCGGTCATCGAACAACCAGACCATTCTGGACTGGTTGCTATAGAGGTTGTGGGCCAGAGTTGTATTGTCATATGGGGCCTGGCCATTGTGCACTGTGTGTCCTGCCTGGCAGGGTCTGTAGACCTCAAGGACCTCTAGCAGTGAGAAGTTAGGCATGTCTGTGCAAAACAGCCTTGCAACTGTGAAGGGCACCATTGGCTTAGGTCTGTTTGCAACAGGCACACAGGCTCAGTAAAAGTCTGGCATATCTTGTAGGCAATGTTGAGTCAGCTCCTCATACTTTTACCTGGAGCAGCTAGAGTAAACACATCTTACCTCTCTGAGCTGACATTGTGCTTGGTAATACCTAATCCACAGCTAAAGCTCTGGGTACAGTGCCTGACACATAGTAAGCGCTCAGGGAACCATTGCTATTTTTGTAAGAAGAGGTAGCATCAAGGAGGTAGGATCTATACCAGTGCCTCTCAACCAGGAGCAACTTTGCTCCCCGGGAACATCTGACGATGATTGGAGACACTTTTGATTGTCACAACAGGGGTAGGGGATGCTATTGGCAGGGTTGCCGCCAAACATCCTGCAATACACAGGACAGCTCCACGACAGAGAATTCTCCAGCCCAAATGTCAGTCATGCCATGGATGGCTATCCATGGAGAAAAATGGAGGAGGTGCTGATAACAGAGGGGTGTCTGGTGGTAGAACAACAGTGTACAAGAGAGTGAACTCTGCATTGAGTGTGGCTGGGACCCTGCTTCTGCCGCTTCCTGGCGACCACAGACAAGTGCTTGACTCCTCTAACTGCGGTACCTCCACTGTAGGATTTATTGCGAACCAGCTCAAGCCGATTTCATTTTGCACATTTCTTGGGCTCTTTTAGGTAGATGTGGGTAACCAAAGAGGGTTGAGGTAGGGAAGAGTTGGCCAACTTCTCCTCTATAAGCTAACCACCAGGTTAAGTAGGAAGGAAATTTCAAAATTCTGCCATACATATAGACATTTATTAGCAAGCAAACCCAAAAGACCCATAGTGCCTGCCTGTAAGTTCCACGAAGTTCTCAGTCCCTTCATGTTCCCACCCCCATTTGTGTGGGAGGTTCCCTCAGAGCAGACACATGGTGACTGCTGAGGCAGGGATTCTGCTCGTGTTATAATTGGCATCAGGCTCCAGAATCTTCTTCCTTGCTTATGCTGGACACCCGACAGATTAGGGAGTTAGCCCTCTTGAGTTATTTCTAAGGATTCAGGCTGTAGGTCTTTCTGGTTTTTTACACCCAACTCACGCAAAGGTAGAGAGCATTTCTAAAATATTTTATCCAGCCCAAATATCTTGAAGATTTTTATTTCCTCATTGAAACGCATTTCTAACAGTTGCCATGTTATTTAACAAGCCGCTGATTTCACCACTAAGGAAACATTTCTGACATTCTCTGAGTTAATAGGCAACACATCTGATCTCGATGGTGATGCAGATACAGAAGCCTGCATTAGCCCTGGGAGAGGCCTCCTGGGTAGGGTGCACACAGACCACTCCAGGACATTCAGCCCACATTGGAATACCAGCTGCACCCGGATGACTACTAAACTGCAATCACACACACACACACACACGCAAGAATACATTGTCTGGCTCAAAGGTTTCAAGTAAATCACAGACAACATAAGAGAGCTCAGAGAGAGAACATGTGCAAAGCATTTAGCACTCTCCTGGAGTATTAGTCAATATGCAAATATGTTTGCTATTCATGTAATCATTTTCAAAAGCCTTCTTCAGCTCCTTGAGGAAAGGGAGGAGAGTTTTAAGCTCTAAGGGTGGGACAGGAGAGGCAGGTTATGGTATTTGTTGAGCAACTCCAGGCACTCCGTGTGCTTTGTGACATTTAACCAGCACAGCCACCTGGCCAGGTGGCTTGATTGTCACTGTTTCCCACGAGAGGAAACTGCAGCTCAGATGGCACAGGCCACAGAACGAGCAGGTGTCAGAGCCAACACCGAAACTCTCTTGGATGGGAAAGTCTGCCGCCCCAGAATTACACTTTGAACTCTCAGTAATAAGGAGATGTTGGAATTCAGAGGGGTCTGGAAGATAAAGCCAAAGGGATAGGAGGCAAGTGGGGATTACACAAAATCACTGCTGGAGGCTTCCAGCCAGCTCGCCACAGGGGACGAGGGACCTGGTCTGACAAAGAGAGCGCTCAGTGGGTATTAATTAGCCAACCCAGGGGTTGTCATGGCATGGGTTCTCCCAGAAGCAGAACTTGAAGCAAAGATTTGGTACAAGCGACAAAACACCAGTGAGAGAGTGGTGGGCAGGCAGCAGGCCAGGGAAGGGGAGAAGGTGGACCTTTGTAACCACACCAGTCAGCACTGACTTGGGGCCACAGCTCCCAGGCAGGCCTTCAGCTCTGCAAGCTCTTCTGGCTCATCTGGTTCTCCCGGGGGTGATGGCTCCCGTGTGCGTGGGTCGTCCTCTGAACGCTCAGAGAAGCTGGGGGAGGGACACACAGAGCAAGGAAAAGGAGTCCCAGAGGCCCGGGCAGGGCACCAGCAGTGTGCACCGTGGTGGTCACCCCCAGCATCCAAAGGGGTTTATCCTGCAAAATCTAATACAAGTCTAAATCCTTCCGTGGCCCAGATGGCCTCCTGACTGGCCCTGCCTATAGCCATGTAACTCGGTCCTCCTCTTGCCTCCCCCATCCTGCTCTAGCCACACTGGTCTCCCACTGTCCTTCAGAGACACCAGGCTCACCCCAGCCTCAGATCTGCGCGGGTCTCTGCTCAGGACTAATTTTCCTAGAGAACAGTCTTACTGCCCCCAGGCCTTGCCTCAGGTGACATCTCCTCCAGGAGACCTGATCACCCTTTATAAAGTAGTACCCTTGCCCCTCTTCCCTTTCCCCTGCATCCTTCTCCCCGTCACCATCTGACACTATGCCGCATGTGTATTTCTTTGCTAACCTGTTTGTCGCCTAACGACGGAGAAATGTAAGCTCCATGAGGGCAGGACTTCTGCCTGCTTTGATCACTGCTCCTTCTTCGGTGTCTAAAACAGTACCTGGTACAGTCAATAAACACTTGTGAATGAATGAATGAATAAAATGAATGAAAGAACAAATGAATCCAGAATGCATTCCCTAAGGCAGCATTACCAGAAGTCGGTCCAAAGACCACTTGGGTCAGAATTCCTCAGGGGAATTTATCATACATGCAGATTCCTGAGTGGTTCCCTGATGGGTAAGGAGAGGAATTCTTAAGCTTCCCTTGGGAGCCGTGACCGCCACACGGCTCTGCAGAGGCCTCCAGAAGAAGGTGCCAGGTGGGATGGACGGAATAACTCCTTGGCGACCTGGAGAGGCTGGACACTTGACACCAGGGTCCTAACCTTCCGTCTCCCTCCCCTCAGGTTCCCAGAACCCAAGCCCAGCCAGGAAGCAGCGGAGCTGTCCAATTCAAGTGACACCTGTCAGATTCAAGGGATATTCAAGGATACATTTAGAAAATGTAGCTATTAGGGCATCCATGGCAGACAGGTTATTAGAGGACCCTCACTGCTTTTCAGACACCATCTAGGCCTTGTTGATTCTCTGACCTCCGGGAAGGGAGAGTCCCCAGTATTGACTGAGATTCAGGCTTGGAGTCAAGTTATTTTTTTAACAAATAATTGGAAACAGCAACTTGATGTTTTAGTTGTTTTTACAACTTTAAAGTGGATAAATTATCAATAATTATATCATTTTAGCCTTCTTTAATATGAATCCTTTCATTTATTTCTCAGTTTTAATATCTTAGCTTTACTCAATGTTAAATTTAAATTATATTTAAATACTCCTGAAACTCATATTAACATGCGTATTTGAATTAAAAGATGAAATCAGACTAGTTCCGTATCCAGAATCAGATTTAATTTGATTGAGAGAAAAAAAATCAATGGAGAGGGCTTTGTAGCTTCAGATTCCTGGGCCCCATCTCAGGGCCACTGAATCAGAGTCTCTGGTGGTAGCACCCTGGAATTTGCATTCTTCCCAGGATCCACACAGAATTCCAGTACCTTCTACAAAGTTCGAGAATCCCTACGACATCTGCTTTCAGGATGAGTGGGAATGTTAGAATAAGCAGAGGGGGAGAGGTCAGAGATAGGCCCTGCCAACCCCACAATCCTGGATACTTGGTAAGGGACATTGTGATTTAAAGCCTACCTCCCTTTCTCTGAGACATTGAAGTGGCTGTGTTACCTTCTGGCCAAGAAGACCCTATCTCTAGAGGCCTGCTGGAGGGGTCAGCAGCTACATAAAGTGGGGGGAGGCAGGCTTGACTTCACAAGGAAAGAAGAAGAGACAGGAAACAGGAGGAAAATGATAGAACTGCCAAATAATGAAGGTTAATATTAACTAAGAATGATGTCACTCAAGGTTTCTTTAAGATGCAGTGGAAAGAGTAAAGAAAAGAGAGAAACGTATTCTTTGAAAGCAGGCAGCCCAAAAGCTGGATCCAGAGAACATCTGTGTGGCTTAAGGGATGTGTTGTGTGTTGCATCACTTAAGGGATGCTTAAGAGACTCATCACGTGGCTGTGATACGCTCGAGCCCTTCGCTCAGCCACTTATTTGCTCTGTTTCTCTGGGAGTATCATCTCCATTCTTGTGCCTAGGGTTCCCCATCTGTAAAAGGTGCAACCTTATCCCTGTGCTTCCCCTGAATATTTGGAAGGGTACTATCTGAAAGAGTGGAGTGGAGTCCACTATCCGAGAGAAAATTCTTACCATGGACTAACCTGCCTATACCTGTGCTGCAAAGGCTGGAGCAGGAACATCTCTGCCTGAGGTCTGTTTCCCATTGCTTGACCTTGGCAGGTACATGACCGCCGAGACTTTGGTCCTTCTCTTTTTACCTGGACCAGTTTTCTCTGCACCTTCATGTTCTCTTGCAGTTTTGGTTTTGGCTTTGGTTTTGCCTGGACCACTCTTTCTTTTCATCTCCACATGCTGCCTGCTCATCATTCAGATCTCAGCTTAACTGTCTTCTCTTCAGAGACCTTCCCAAGCCCTCAATCCAGTGTCGCTGCCCCCAACTCTCATCCCCAGGCACTCTCCAGTACATCACCCTCTTGTGTCTTCGTCTTAGAACTCACCATCCTCAGAAATCATCTGGTTTGTCTATTTCTTCACCAGTTTATTGACTGTCATGTAAATTCCTTGAGGCCAGGGGCCTTCTTTTCCCATAACCACATTCTCTGAAATACGGTAGGTGCCCATAAGTATCCATAGAATGAATGAAGGAGTGTACGTGTCCCTCTCGTTGTCTCTCAGTCCACCTCCTCTCTGTTCCACCAGTTCTCCCTTTTGTCTCTTTTGGTCTTTTTATCTCTTCCCTTCCTCCAGGCCTTCATCTTTTCCTCTAGACCCTGACTCTGTATAAGTTTCCCTCAGGTGGCACTGGAGAAGAAGGTTTTATGTCCTTCCATTCTTTCTGGAGGATATTAGATTGAATAATCCAGCCTCCGTGGGAATCTTCAAAGACAATCGATCTTTGTCTGACTAATGTTGCTAAAAGTATAGCTCCAGTGCATTGTTATGTTCATATTTTTTCATCTCATCAAAGAGATGATGGCCACACTATTGAGGAAGGGAGAGGATGGGGCGGGGCATGGGGTGGAAGGAGAAAACTCCATCCTGCCACATTATCCGACAGGCATTGGTGATGAGGTATGAGAACAAAAAGTGAAAAGCCATCCAAGGAACCGAAATAGGAAAAAAATAAGATTGCCTTCAGACTGGCAAACAGGAAACCAATCAACCTTGGATCAGGGCTATAAGCTGGAGCAACCCTCAGGTGGAGGCACTAGCATAGCTAAAGGAAGACTCTCTTCCTTGACAGAGGGGTTCATCAGTCCTCGAATTAGAGCAAATGTTTATTTAGCCTTGATACTGGCCAAACACCTTGCTGAGAGATTCCCCTGCATTATCTCCTGTAATCCCCCCAACAGCCCTTTCCTTTGCTTCCATTGGTCTTATCATCAAAAGTACATTACTGAGACTCATGGGAACAGAAACTATGTCTTTTGTTTCTCATAATTCTTTTGCTTAATATGTGATCCAAACATCACGGCACAGAACATGATACCAAGAGGAGCAGCCAACGTTGTTTGATAGATTCATCCTCTAGCCAGGTGTTTTCCTGCCTTTTGAAAATAGCCTCCCCTCTTAGATTCTATATCTACAGCAACTACATAGCTTATTCCTTGCCCTTAACGTTAGATTCTCCTGTTCTCTCTGAGAGGAATGCCTCTTTCTTCTTTCTTTGACAGACATCACTTATTTTAAAGGAATATAGCTTCATGGCCGGGCAAAAGGACCTTTGAAAATAAGAGACCCATGTTTGAATTCAGGTGTTGTCATGATATAGCCATGTGACATTGGGCAAGTTAACCCTTTTTTGTCTGTTTCCCTTCAGTGAAATGGGTCTAAGAATAGCTAATCCTAAAATTATTATGAGTTACTGTAAAGAGTTAATTATTGTAATAGAGTTAAAATGTAATTAAAGACAAAGCCCAATACCTGGGAGGGGAAGTCAAGCTGGAGAGAATATTTGAGGAAGAAGATAGTAAGTGCTGACAAAATGATAGCTGGTAGGTTTTTTTGTTGTCGTTGTTTTGGTTTGGTTTGGTTTTTTCGGCTGCATGCAAAAGAAATTGCATTTCGCTAGCTTAAGCCAAAAAAAAAAAAAAAAGGAATTTATAAAGATGCTGGGGCACTAACTGGCTCAAAGGGTAATCAGAACAATCAACCTTGGGAAGAATGTGACTACAGGGATTTCAACCGTTGAAATTCGTTTAAGAGACTTATTCTGGGTTTCGCACAGGGATGATTTAGCTCCAGATGCCTTCCATTCTCATCCTGGTCCCGGTTCATTTAAAATTCAAATTCCAGGATAGGAAATCTGGATCCTGTCTTCTCTTTGGGGAGGAAGTAAGGTAAGCACAGTGATTGACAGTCACCAAGAGAATATAGAATGGGGCAGAGGTTGAAATCTCTCTCAGTTTCCTATTGTTACTGTAACAAATTACCACATACTTAGAAGCTTAAAATAACCCACATTTATTTTTTTACAGTTCTGAAGATCAGAAGTCCAAAATCTGTCTCAATGAGCTAAAATGAAGGTATCAGCAGTGCTGAGTCCCTGCCATCTGAGATGACAGTCTTACACAACATAAGGTAATCACAGAATGACTCTCCCTTCACCTTTGCCCCATAAAGTAACCTGATCAATGGAGTAATAATCCATCATATTCACAGGTCCTGCCTACACGCAAGGGGAGCGGTTTATACACACCACCTTTGTGTCTAAAATGTACCTTTTAATAAGTAAGGTGAGGATAAACAGGTAAACAGGTTGTAATACAGCATAGGAGGCATTGGCAGAAAAGGTGTGTATGAGATCTATGGGCAATTAGGAGTAAAATTGAAGAAGGAGGAGAAAAATGGAGTTGAGAAAGGAGGTGAATTATGAGCTGAGATTTGATGGATGAGAATTAGTCCCTAATGGGAGCTTCACATGTAAAGCAAATTCATGTTTCTGAGCTAAAGACTAAAGCTTTAATCTAGACCACAGCTGAATTCAAAAAGAGCCAGAAATTAAATCCAGTCAGAAGTAATCATTTAATCAGTCATTCAGGCTACCTTGACTTGGTTTGGTGATTTAAGGGGGCTTAGACTGTGCACCTAGGTCCCATTTCTAAAGTCTGCTGCATCTTGAAATTGTCCTTATCTTAGGATTACTAAGACTTTTCAGCATCTTTTTGCTAAAATACATGCCATAAAGGAGCAGGCATATGTGGAGCTGCTGCAGAAAAAATTGTCATAATATTGTCTAGATAGTACGGTAGTTGAATTCACCAATCACAGTTGCCCTGGGCTTATTAGTTTCTTTTTAATCTTACACCACAATATAGAATGGCAGGATGGCGTGAAATGTGAAAAAGAGAGAAGGGAGGGAGGAAAGATTATTAAAGGAAGCACAAGATTGAAAAGGAGCAAGTAGAAAGCCGTGCATGACATTCCAGCTGGCTGACACTGAGTGATCACAGCTTCGTTTGTGGTCAGAATGGGGGAGGTGGGAGGGGTGGGTGTCCTAGTCCCAAGAAATTCCTTTTTCATCACTTGTAGGGTTGGCCCAGCGCAGAGTTAACTAACCCTGAAAACTTTGAGAATTCAATGGTCTTTTTTCTTATTTGTAAATTTTTATCCAAGTAGTACATGTACATATCTTTTTAAATCAGGCTTTACAGAGGGGTTGGTGAGGAAAGACAACATCCCTGTTCCATACCCTCCCCACACCCCTGTTTTCAGTTGTTTGGGTAGTTCCTGTCCTACCTACACACAAAAAAATGTGTTTATATCACTCTTGCTTTATGTGCTAATATGAGAGCTCTCCTGACCCTCTTTAGTAGATGCAGATTTAGCTCACCTATAACAATCATCCCAACCCCTAACTTCAGTAAAGTTTTATCGTCATTTGTACTTCCTCTATTGATTATTTTTGTCACTTTTAATGATATTCCATAACCTTTATGTCTTGTCCCATTGTCCATAAACAATAATACCTCTTGACTTTCTCCCTTGCATTGGAAGGCTTTTTTTTAACAGGGATGTCTACATAGTTACACAGGTTGTTAATAGATGGGCCATTAAAATGGTGTTTTATGTATTAATAAGTTTAAGAAATCCTGGGTCAATAAATAGAACAAGTTTCTCTACAGTGGATCATCTCAGTAGCTTTGATGTGCAAATATATGCTGTGAAGCTTCAAAAGGGCATGTGATGTGTAGCATTTCCCAAATTTTTAATCATAGAAACTTTTCTTTTTTCATAGAACATCTATCAGTATTTTGGGGAAATGCTTATAAAAAGGTAGTGGTGGCAATCTCCTGTTTGATGAAAAGCAGTGATGATCTGCTCACATGTTGAACACTTGCTACCTGCTGATACTATTCTAAGTGCGAGTACATAGCACCCTGTGAGCTCTGTACTAACAGTACCTTTATTTTACATAGAGGGAGTCTGAAGCATAGACATGGCCAATCGTTTGTCCAACATCCCACAGCTAGTTAACTGGTAGAGTCAGGGTTCAAACTAAGGTTTCAAGTTTAGAAGTCCACAGCTACGCTATCCTGTCTCCCCCACGGACAGACATTGCAGCCTGAAATGAGAGCAGTGTAAAAGGACTTTTTAAAAATGGTTATGTTACAGAGTCCAAGCTAGTACTGCTCACTGCACGACAGGTCAGTAAATCAAAATACAAAGTGCCGGAGAAGGAAAAGCTATTTTGTTTAGAAGGCCAGTAGTCTGAGAAGATGGTGGACTAGTGTCCCAAGGGACCATCTCACCCGAGTTAAAATGCAGGGTTCTCTTATACTAAAAGGGGAAGGGGTGTGGCTGGCTGTTGCATACTTCTTGGTGCCGGAATCCTTTGTTCTTGCAGCTGTCAGCCTAGGTCCCCTCACAATGTTCCTGTAATGTTCCAAGACAATTGCTATTTTCTGTTCTGCAACTTTCTGTCTCTGTATGAATGGAAAATTGTTATACATTTAAAGGCTAAGACTAGAAGGCAGAGCACTGAGATATTTCAAGCTACAGGCAATATTCTTTTACAAAGGTGCAGAGCCAGCATGACTAAACACTTGCAACAGAGCACAAGGGTTAGAGCTAAAGGAAGAGACCCAATATGGTGTCAGCTTTGTTCTTCTCTGTTACCGTTAGGCGTTTAACTAGACTTAGTCATTTCTGTAGTTACTATGCTGCCTTACCCCTGTAGAGCAGTTTATAATACACCAATAGCACTTACATTCGTTATCTCATTTGAGTCTCACCCAACCCTGCCTGACAGTGGAGCTGACGAGGGTACAGAAGTTGAGTGTGCTGGTCAACTGAACATAGCTAATCAAGGACTAAAATAACCAGGAGTTTGCCTTATTACTGGCTATATCCAAGGGAGTAGGCTTTCCAGATTTCACAAATAAAAATATAAGACTCCCAGTAAAATTAGAATTTCAGATAGAAAGTAATTTTTTTTAGTAGGAGTTTGTTTCTGCAGCGTTTGAGACATATTTATACGAAAACATTATCCATTCCTTACCTATTTTTGTCAACATTTTACCTCGCAACCTTCCGAGTGAGAACAAAGCTCAGAACACAGGGTTAAGTGAGAGAAAAGCAGGGGAGCCTGGAGTGCCTGGAAGTAGTGTGGGACCACTTCTGTCTCTGAGCTCCCCAATTGGGGTGTGCCGATGGTTGAAGGTGGACTGTGAGATACCAATTCCCTCAGCCCTCTGCATATCCAAGGAAGCCAGGAGTGCCAGGAACACAAGGCCAGGCACGTCTAGTCATGGAACGCTTCTAGGGCTCCTTGAAGGGTGATGCAGGCATGGTGAGGTCTAATGGTGGGCCCATGGTTTTCTCAGGTGGTATCCGGAGTGGTTCCATCTGGACCTCTACATCAGCAGCCAGCGTCAAAGCACTCAGCTGCCCATCACGACCAAGAGACCCATGGACCCACTAGAGTTCATATTCCAAATGCCCCCAGAACAGGGCTCATAGGCCAAGGTGCAACTTGTTGCGGTGAAGGTAGCCAAGGGGCCCTGGAAGGCACTGGGTAGTATAGCTCCACACCTCTAGTTCACACAAATTAGAAAGTGTTGATCTGTGGCTGATGTGCTCTTAGTAGCAATCCAGATAGCTTCCCGAGTGAAGGCTTTGCCATGCATGTTTTGTAAACTGGAGCCTGACTGTTATTTTCAAATACTTGATATGCCCAAAATAGTTTGCATTTGAACTCTGGTTGCATTATTACAAAATAAAATTTAACGTACCGTTTGTCAATAAAAGAAGAGGAAGCAGTATTAAGGTTTTCAAACTTTAACTTTAACGTAACTGTTTAACAATGTTTAGCATACAGTTAAACATAACTTTAACTCTTGCAAATGTTTGAATGGTCATAAAAAATGGTTTCAAATATTTTATCACCTCTGTGTGACACTCTGTTTTCAGTGGTGATGATGCGAATTTGACGAGAACACATTAAAAAGCTAGTTAGGGGCTTCCCTGGTGGCGCAGTGGTTGAGAGTCCGCCTGCCAATGCAGGGGACACAGGTTCGTGCCCCGGTCCGGGAAAATCCCATATGCCACGGAGCGGCTGCGCGTGAGCCATGGCCGCTGAGCCTGCGCATCCGCAGCCTGTTGGTTCCGCAACGGGAGAGGCCACAACAGTGAGAGGCCCGCGTACCTCTAAAAAAAAAAAAAAAGCTAGTTAGGATACGCTTGCAGCCATTTCTGCATAAAACTTGATAGAAAAAGCTATGTTGACTTCCCCTTCCACTTGGGAAGAGGCGAGTCACGAGAGAACATCGCTCTTACCCTGACAACAAGAACAAGGCAGATAATCTACAAAATCGTAGTTTTTTAAAGCCTGTACAAGTGTTCAGGTCGTAAAGAAACCTAATGAACCCAAATCCAAAAAACAACAGCATCCTCCTTGAGAGCAGCTTTCATCCTTGGCAGTACTGTGAATGGAAGAGGAAGCTGATAAGAAAAACAGCTGAATCTTTAGTGCATTTTTTGAAATTGAAGTATAGTTGATTTACGATGTTGTGTTAGTTTCAGGTGTACAAAAAGTGATTCAGACATATATATTATTTTTCAGATTTATTCCCATATAAGTTATTACAAGATATTGAGTATAGTTCCCTACGCTATACAGTAGGACCTCATTGTTGATCTATTTTATATAGCAGTTTGTACCTGCTAATCCCGAACTCCGAATTTATCCCTCCCTCCTCCGCTTCCCCCTTTGGTAACCATAAGTTTGTTTTCTATGTCTGTGATTCTATTTCTGTTTTGTAAATAAGTTCATTTGTATCATATTTTAAGATTCCACATATAAGTGGCACCATAAGGTATTTGTCTTTCTCCATCTGACTTCACTTAGTATGATAATCTCTAGGTCCAGTCATGTTGCTGCAAATGGCATTATTTCATTCTCTTTTTGTGGCTGAGCAATATTCCATTGTATATATGTACCACATCTTCTTTTTTTAAAATTAATTGTTATTGGAGTATAGTTGATTTACAATGTTGTATTAGTTTCTGCTCTACAGCAAATGAATCAGTTATACATATATCCACTCTCTTTTAGATTCTTTTCCCATATAAGTCATTTCAGAGAATTGAGTAGAGTTCCCTGTGCTATACAGTAGGTCTTTACTAGTTATCTATTTTATATATAGTAGTGTATATATGTCAATCCCAATCTCCCAGTTTATCCACCCCACCCTATGCCTTTCCCCCTTGGTTACCATAAGCTTGTTTTCTACATCTGTGACTCTATTTCTGTTTTGTAAATAGGTCCATTTGTACCATTTTTAAGATTCCACATATAAGCAATATCATATATTTGTTTTTGTCTGACTTAACTTCACTCAGTATGATAAGCTCTAGGTCCATCCATGTCACTGCAAATGGCATTCTTTCATTCTTTTTTATGGCTGAGTAATATTCATTGCATATATGTAATATTCATTGTATATATGTATCAAATCTTCTTTATCCATTCATCCATTGATGGACATTTAGGCTGCTTCCATGTCCTGGCTATTGTAAATAGTGCTGCAGTGAACATTGGGGTGCATGTATCTTTCTGAATTATGGTTTTCTCAGGGTATATGCCCAGGAATGGGATTGCTGGATCATATAGTAGCTCTATTTTTAGTTTTTCAAGGAACCTCTATACTGTTCTCCATAGTGGCTGTACCAATTTCCATTCCCACCAACAGTGTAGGAGGATTCCCTTTTCTCCACACCCTCTCCGGCATTTATTGTTTGTAGATTTTTTGATGATGCCCATTCTGACCAGTGTGAGGTGATACCTCGTTGTAGTTTTGATTTGCATTTCTCTAATAATTAGTGATGTGGAGCATCTTTTCATGTGCTTTTTGGCCAAAAATAAACAAATGGGATCTAATTAAACTTAAAAGCTTTTGCACAGCAAAGAAAACCATAAATAAAATGAATAGGCAACCCACAGAACACAAAAAAATATTTGCAAATGAAGTGACCAACAACGGATTAATCTCCAAAATATACAAACTGCTCATGCAGCTCAATATCAAAAAAACAAACAACCCAATAAAAACATGGGTAGAAGATCCAAACAGATATTTCTCCAGAGAAGACATACAGATGTACCACATCTTCTTTATCCATTCATCTGTTGCTGGACATTTAGGTTGCTTCTGTGTCTTGGCTATTGTAAGCAGTGTTGCTATGACTATTGGGGTGCATTGTATTTAGTGCAATTTTAAATGGGTTTATATCTTCAGGAGCTCAGACACAGAGGGGCCTGCCCCTACCCACCAAGTCCTTCCACAAGTCTTCACTGAATGCCCACCAGACAGATTGGGGTATGGCAAGATTGCTGAGACACCCCCAATGCACAGGTGTGTGGAGACTGCAGAGTCTGAGCAGGAAAACTTAGGGAACTCCCCCAGCTCTAAGATCCTGGTGCTGATTTTGAGGCAGTAGCTGTCTACTCCTGGAGAAGGAGCTGGAGAGCTGAGGAAAGCACCCCTCTCTTTCCCCATGCGCAGGTGGGCGGAGCCTGCTGGAGTCCAAGGAGAGCTGAAAGAACTGCCACAGACACTTAAGGACCTTACCTTACCAGGTTCGGTCCTTCTCCCTACTCGGGGAGGAGCTGGAGAGCTGAGGAAGACACCTCACCCCAAACATCAGTGCATAGGGCCAGCCGGAGTCCAAGGGCAGAACAGCAGTATTGAGAGAACCCCCCAGGCCTAACACTGAGTACAAGGCAGGGGGCCATGGGCAGTTGGGAGGCAGGCAGAAGACAAAACACACAAAGGCTGCTAAAGTTAAGGGCAGGAAAGAAGAAGTGATAAAATCCCCCCAGGCACTCATATTCCAAGTCCTGCTAAAGGAAATGTTCTGATTCCCCCGTCAAATAATGTGAAGCACACAGTGAACTAAATCTAACTCAAGCAGCAAAACTTTCAGACCTGGATCAACGACAGACTAGATTGTCTCAAACCTTCTCCCTAACAGTCTGCCAGACAAAAAAGTCTACCATTTTCTAGATAACCTTATTGTTTGCTTCAGACTCTAATATTCACTGGTAATTTATCATGTCTGAATTCCGTCAAAATCAAGTTACAAGACACATGGAAAAGTAAGTCTTCCTTAAACAGAAAACAGTAAATAGAACCACACCTAGTAAATAGCATTGCTGTCGGAATTATCAGACAGGCATTTAAAATATATATATAGATATAAAATGAAAAATATATAGATATATATGTAGAAAAATATAGAAAAAGTGAACAACATGTCTGAACAGATGGACAATTTCATAACCAAATGGAGATGCTAGAAACAAAAAATATATCAGAGATAAAGACTTATTTCAATGAGTTTATTAGCAGACTGGACATAGCAGAAAAAGGAATCAGTGAAATTGAAAACAGTCAGACAATTCATTTTCAAACTCTGCATTCAAGATATCTGACACATATATATACACACACATATATACACACACACAACTGGGATATATATAATGTCCAAGTAAACATGTAATTTGTGTCCCACGAGAAATATTTGACCTAGAAATTTTTTAAATACATGAGAGACATCAACCCATGATTCAATAAGCTCAGCAGACCCAAAGAAAGATAAATACAAAGAAATATTAACAAAAGCATCCTTAGAAACATCATAGTCAAACTGCTGAAAAGCAAACATAAAGAGAAAATCTTAAAAGCTGCCAGAGAAAATAAGACACATTAAGGAAAGGGGAACAACAATAGAAATTATAGCTTCTCACTGGAAACAATGGAGACCAGAAGAAAGTGGGATGACATCTTTAAGGTGCTGAAAGGAGAAACAAAATCAATCTAGAATTCTAGGTCTAGTGGAAGTATTTCATGAAAATTAAGGAAGGCAAAATAAAGGTATTTTCAAGAAGGTAAAAGTGAAGGAAATTGTATCCAACAGACCTCTACTATAAGGAATACTAAAGTAAATTATTTTAGCTGAATAAAGATAATACCAGATAGAGACCCAGTTCTCTGTGAAGGAAGAGAAAACATGTCAGCAAGTATAAAGGACATAGAAAGCACACACACACACACACACACACACATAAATATACACAATGTAAAGACAACCTTTTAAAGTAAAAATAATAACATCGTAATGTGAGGTTCTGGCATATTTAGAAGTAAAATATATAAGAAGAGCACAAAGAGTGAGAGAATAGTAATGAAAATGTATTATTTTAAGATTCTTACATTGGGGCTTCCCTGGTGGCGCAGTGGTTGAGAGTCTGCCTGCTGATGCAGGGGACGCGGGTTCGTGCCATGTTTGTGAAGTGGTAGAATAATTTTTCATTGTAGATGTGACAAGTTAGAGATCATATTGTAACCTCTAGATCAACCACTAAAAACATGATAATGAGAGACATAGCTAATGATAATAACTACCACGGAAAATAAAAATAAAATAAATACCTAAAAATACTTAATTCACACACAAAAAAAAGGGCAGAAAAGGAAGAACCTATTTGCAGGGCAGGAAAAGGGATGCAGATGTAGAGAACGGACTTGTAACATGGTGGGGAAGGGGAGGGTGGGACAAATTGAGAGAGTAGCATTGACATATATATACTACCACGTGTAAAAGAGATAGTGGCAAGCTGCTGTATAGTGCAGGGAAGTCAGCTCGGTACTTTGTGATGACCTAGAGCGGTGGGATGGGG